>NW_018403340.1:64670-80401 GCF_002113885.1 Mizuhopecten yessoensis | reverse complement strand
AAATACGAACTGTATCAGTATGAACACAAAGGACAAACTATACCAGTATCGCCACAAAGGAAAAACTATACCAGTATCAACACAAAGGACAAACAATACCAGTATCAACACAAAGGAAAACCTATACCAGTATCAGCCAAATACGAACTATACCAGTATCAACACAACGGACAAACTATACCAGTATCGCCACAAAGGACAAACTATACCAGTATCGCCACAAAGGACAAACTATACCGGTATTAACACAAAGAACAAACTATACCAGTATCAACACAAAAGACAAACTATACCAGTATCAACACAAAGGAAAAACTATACCAATATCAACACAAAGGAAAAACTATTCCAGTATCAACACAAAGGAAAACCTATACCAGTATCAGCACAAAAGAGAAACGGCACCAGAATCAACACAAAGGACAAACGGTAACAGTATCAACACAAACGACAAAATATACTAGAATCAACACAAAGGACAAACTATACCAGTATCAACACAAAGGACAACCCATACCAGTATCAACACAAAGCACAAACTACACCAGTATCAAAACAAATGCAAACTATACCAGTATCACCACAAGGGACAAACTGTACCAGTATCAACACAAAGCACAACCTATACCAGTATCAGCACAAAAGAACAAACGATACCAGTATCAACACAAAGGACAAAATATACTAGTAATCAACACAAAGGAAAGCCTATACCAGTATCAACACAAAGGACAAGCTATACTAGTATCAACACAAAGGATAAAATATACTAGTATCAACACAAAGAAAAACCTTAACCAGTATCAGCACAAATGCGAACTATACCAGTATCAACACAGAGGACAAAATATACCAGTATCCAAACAAAGGGCAAACTATACCAGTATCAGCACAAATACGAACTTTCCCAGTATCAACATAAAGGAAAACCTATGCCTGTATCAACACAAAGGATAAAATATACCAGTATCAACACAAAGGACAAACTATACTAGTATCAACACAAAGGACAAAATAAACCAGTAGCAACACAAAGCACAAAATATACCAGCACTAGGGACAAACTATACCAGTATTAACAAAAAAGGACAAAATATACCAGTATCAACACAAAGGATCAACTATAACAGTATCAACGCAGACAAAATAACTATACTAGCATCAGCATAAAGGACAACCTATACCGGTATCAGCACAAATACGAACTATCCCAGTATCAACATAAAGGAAAACCTATACCAGTATCAACACAAAGGACAAACTATACTAGTATTAACACAAATGCAAACTATACCAGTATCAACACAAAGGACAAACTATACTAGTATCAACACAAAGGCACAAAATATACCCGTATCAACACAAAGGCACAAACTATACCAGTAACAACACAAAAGAAAACCTATACCAGTATCAACACAAAGGACAAACTATACCAGTATCAGCACAAATGTGAACTATACCAGTATCAACTCAAAGAACAAACTATACTAGTATCAACACAAAGGACAAAATATACCAGTATCAAAACAAAAGACAAACTATACCAGTATCAGGACAAATGTGAACTATACCAGTATCAACACAAAGGAAAACCTATACTAGTATCAACACAAAGTACAAAATAAACCAGTATCCAAACAAAGGACAAACTATACCAGTATCATCCAAATACGAACTATACCAGTATCAACACAAAGGACAAACTATACCAGAATCAACACAAAGGACAAACTATACCAGTATCAGCCAAATACGAACTATACCAGTATCAACACAAAGGACAAACTATACCAATACCAGCACAAATGCGAACTATACCAGTATCAACACAAAGGATAAACTATACCAGTATCGCCAGAAAGGACAAACTATACCGGTATTGCCAGAAAGGACAAACTATACCAGTATCAACAGAAAGGACAAACTAAACCAGTATCAGCCAAATACGAACATATCAGTATCAACACAAAGGACAAACTATACCAATATCAGCACAACTGCGAACTATACCAGTATCAACAAAAAGGACAAACTATACCAGTATCAACATAAAGGACAAACTATACCAGTATAAGCACAAATGCAAACTATACCAGTATCAACAAAAAGGCACAAACTATACCAGTATCAACACAAAGGACAAACTATACCAGTATCAACACAAAAGAAAACCTATACCAGTATCAACACAAAGGACAAACTATACCAGTATCAACACAAAGGACAAACTATACCAGGATTAACACAAAGGAAAACCTATACCAGTATCAACACAAAGGACAAACAATACCAGTATCAACACAAAGGACAAACTATACCAGTATCAGTACAAAACACAAACGGTACCAGAATCAACACAAAGGACAAACGGTAACAGTATCAACAAAAAGGACAAAATATACTAGTATCAACACAAAGGACAAACTATACCAGTATCAACACAAAGGACAACCTATACCAGTGTCAACACAAAGGACAAACTATACCAGTATCAACACAAATGCAAACTATACCAGTATCAACAGAAGATAAACTATACCAGTATCGCCACAAAGCACAACCTATACCAGTATCAGCAAAAAAGAACAAACGGTACCAGTATCAACACAAAGTACAAAATATACCAGTATCCAAACAAAGGACAAGCTATACCAGTATCAGAAAAAAAGAACAAACGGTACCAGTATCAACAAAAAGTACAAAATATACCAGTATCAACACAAAGGACAAACTATACCAGTATCAACACAAAGGACAAACTATACCAGTATCAACCAAATACGAACTATACCAGAATCAACACAAAGGACAAACTATACCAATACCAGCACAAATGCGAACTATACCAGTATCAACACAAAGGACAAACTATACCAGTATCGCCAGAAAGGACAAACTATACCGGTATCGCCAGAAAGGACAAACTATACCAGTATCAACAGAAAGGACAAACTAAACCAGTATCAGCCAAATACGAACATATCAGTATCAACACAAAGGACAAACTATACCAGTGTCAACACAAAGGACAAACTATACCAGTATCAACACAAAGGACAACCTATACCAGTGTCAACACAAAGGACAAACTATACCAGTATCAACACAAATGCAAACTATACCAGTATCAACAGAAAGGACAAACTATACCAGTATCGCCACAAAGCACAACCTATATCAGTATCAGCACAAAAGAACAAACGGTACCAGTATCAACACAAAGAACAAAATATACTTGTAATCAACACAAAGGAAAGCCTATACCAGTATCAACACAAAGGACAACCTGTACCAGTGTCAACACAAAGGACAAACTATACCAGTGTCAACACAAAGGACAAACTATACCAGTATCAACACAAAGGGCAAACACGAACTATACCAGAATCAACACAAAGGACAAACTATACCAATACCAGCACAAATGCGAACTATACCAGTATCAACACAAAGGACAAACTATACCAGTATCAGCACAAATACGAACTATCCCAGTATCAACACAAAGGAAAACCTATGCCAGTATCAACACAAAGGAGAAAATATACCAGTATCAACACAAAGGACAAACTATACCAGTATCAACATAAATTGATAAACTACACCAGTGTCAACACACAGGGACACATTATACCGGTATCAACACAAAGGACAAACTATACTGGTATCCACACATAGGACAAACTATACCAGTATCCACACAAAGGACAAACTATACCCGTATCAACACAAAGGACAAACTATACCAGTGTCAACACACAGGGACACATTATACCAGTATCCACACAAAGGACAAACTATACCAGTATCAACACAAAGGACAAACTATACTAGTATCCACACAAAGGACAAACTATACTAGTGTCCACACAAAGGACAAACTATACCAGTATCCACACACAGGACAAACTATACTAGTACCAACACAAAGGACAAACTATATCAGTATCCACACAAAGGACAAACTATACCAGTATACACACACAGGACAAACTATACTAGTATCAACACAAAGGACAAACTATACCAGTATCCACACAAAGGACAACTATACCAGTATCAGCAGAAAGGACAAATTATACCAGTATCGCCACAAAGCACAACCTATATCAGTATCAGCACAAAAGAACAAACGGTACCAGTATCAACACAAAGGACAAAATATACTAGTTATCAACACAAAGGAAAGCCTATACCAGTATCAACACAAAGGACAAGCTATACTAGTATCAACACAAAGGATAAAATATACTAGTATCAACACAAAGAAAAACCTATACCAGTATCAGCACAAATGCGAACTATACCAGTATCAACACAAAGGACAAACTATACTAGTATCAACAAAAAGGCCAAAATATACCAGTATCAACACAAAGGACAAACTATACCAGTATCAGCACAAATACGAACTATCCCAGTATCAACACAACGGAAAACCTATGCCAGTATCAACACAAAGGATAACATATACCAGTATCAACACAAAGGACAAACTATACCAGTATCAACATAAATTGATAAACTACACCAGTGTCAACACACAGGGACACATTATACCGGTATCAACACAAAGGACAAACTATACCGGTATCCACACATAGGACAAACTATACCATTATCCACACAAAGGACAAACTATACCCGTATCAACACAAAGGACAAACTATACCAGTATCAACACACAGGGACAAACTATACCAGTATCAACACAAAGGGCAAACTATACTAGTATCCACACAAAGGACAAACTATACTAGTTTCCACACAAAGGACAAACTATACCAGTATCCACACACAGGACAAACTATACTAGTATCAACACAAAGGACAAACTATACCAGTATCCACACAAAGGACAAACTATACCAGTATCAACATAAATTGATAAACTACACCAGTATCCACACAAAGGACAAACTATACCAGTTTACGATATTGGGTTCGTAATGGAGTCCAATACTCTTCATTGATTTTCAGCACAGTGATGTGTAAAAAATGAAAATAATATGTTCAAGCTGCCAGCGCTTTTAAACACTCTTGTTGGCTCCAAAGACAATACTTCAAAACGATATGATTATCTCCAGATATATGGGCACATTAACGTGAAGTTACACAATATAAATCATAGCAAAGATATTGTAACTTCGTTTCAACGAGGCGGCATAGCGATAAATGAAATCTGTGTTAAATCAGGAAAAGTATCACTACTGCTGCACAGACAAGAGCGCGCTATTGTCTGGAACTTCCAGACGCGTAAATGAATCGACAGCAAGAGTCTGTCTGACCTGTTACCACTCCGGAGATACTCAAATACGACTATCTATATCACAGCATGTTTTATTGTCGCATTCAAAGGGGAGACCTATTCCTGGCGTTTGTAGGGATATTAATTGGTATACTAGAAATAAACTGAGATAAGTCAACTAAAAAAAGCGACCGATTCTTTACGGTTCATGGTGTAAGTAAGTATAGTTCGCTTGTTTTACACAACGATCTCTAACAGACCGACCTCAATCTATTTTTAATGTGGCTTAATTTCTTAACATAGAGGTGATAATGGAAGAATATGACAAGAGAAGTTACATCAAAATAGGGAACCGTTCTCGGAACAGCTCAGAAGTACATACATGGATGTGTTAATGGCAACGCCGCTGCAAATATAATCAGAAATAACTTTGATTCAAATGGTATAGGGCTGAACGTGGCGCTTTCCTCTTTCGGAGAGCAAAAAGTAATGTTAAGATACATGTACTACATGTGCGTTGATGTTTGTCATTACTTTTTTCTAACAATAGGATTTTGCAATCCTTTGACACTCAGTTCTTTAATGAAACTAATTATACTAGTGGGTTGGTACCTGAAGGGATGTCATAGATGGAATGAATCATAGAGGGCAATAACTCTGTTTAAACACGGCTAAAACAGCTATTCAACATGACATTGAAGAAGTTGTTCGAGTGTTTTTGAAACTAATTATATGTACTTAAGGTTTCCAATTTTCAAAGTTCGTTTTTTAAGCAATAGTTTTGTTGTTATGTTTTTTCAGCTCGTCTATTTCCTATCAAAATTGCTGAGCAGTCCTTAAATTCACAACAGTAGACGGAAGCTTATTTCACATATAAACGGTTCTACGTGTCAGTCGGCATTTCCTGATATGTAACATTAAAACCACCAGAGCTTTTTTATTTATTTTTTGCCTAGATCCAGGACCCCACGCCATTAGAGAAAACCCTCCATCCTTTAGCATACCCGCCTTTCCCGATTAGTCTAGACCTAGTGATCCGGTATTCGTTATTTAATTAGGTTCTAGGCAAAACTTACCATTAAACCTTTATTTTTATGATATATTGTATCATTACAATGGAATTTTCTTTACTGCATGTATTTATACTTTATTGCTTTTATAAATTCATTCTATTGAAACAAGCTCGAAATCAGTGAACAATCTAAACAATTCCATACCACATGTATAACGGAATGTATAACCCGTTTTACAGAGAAAAAACAATTGAATTTATATAGATAAAATAAATAAATAATCTCGTGATATTTCAAATATCAACTGATACATCAAGCAACTCTGAAATTACTAAACGGTATAAAAAAAAAAAAAAATTCGCTCGAAGAACTCATTTTACGAATGCAGGACTTGATCTAAATCACAAATGATGTAGGTTTACGAGGAAAGTTTACGAGACATTCTTAAAATAAATCAGACATTTTTGTCAAAAGAGCGTGATCTCACAATGGAATATAGGAAATTATTTTCCACAAGTTTAAAATTACCTAATTTCAGTGATGGTTATATGGCAAATATCTTCTCATAAGTTCTCATAAGTATTGCTAGACCATCGTATTACTATAATGTTCATTTGTGTAAAACGGAGATTTACTTTCAGAGTAGAAGCCAATTTAGTTAATGATAAAAAACACTAGCATCTTACTCCTTTCTGTGTCAGTTATCGTTGCTCTATTTCCGGTACCTATAGCCTCGTCATTAACGAGGGGCAATAACTCTTATAGGGCGGTATGGCATTGTTCTTGTTAAATTAAATTTTAGAATTTTTCAGACAGGAAGCCAAAACCAATTTTTGGACAAATGAACACATGCATTAAAAAACACATGAGAATTGAAAAGACAATTTCCTCGAAGAAAATTCGTCCTGAAATGTAATGCTGAGACATTGAGAATAACTTTACGTATTTAAAAAGTTAGCGGACTGTGTTCCACTATCGCTACAGCCGGACGATGGCTTTTGCGAAGTTGTTGCACAAAATGTAATTGGCTAAACCAGTTGTGAACAGAGTTTCCACATTGAACGAGACGTGGGCGAAGATGTTCTGCCTCAACTGTGGAGGGACTCTCCGTCAGCCATATCATTTGGAGGCCTCCAGAGATGTGGATGTGGAGTTATCAGTAAGTCACAAACTTTGGCAGCCCTCATTGATGTGGGTGGAGAGTTTTCCGTAGGTCACATACTTTGACGGTCCTCAAAGATGAGGTCGAAGAGTTCTTGGTAAGTCACAGACTTTGGCGGTGGACTTTGGAAGTGTGGGAAATGTGGGCGGGGAGTTCTCTGTAAGTCACAGACTTTTGCGTCCTTCAGAGATGTGGGCGGGGAAATTTCTGTAAGTCACATACTTCGGTGGCCCTAAGAGATGTGGGCTGGGAGTTCTCTGTAAATCACAGACTTTGGCGGCCCTCAGAGATGCGGGAGTGGAGTTCTCCGTAAGATGTGAACGGAGGGATACTGCGCCCCTATTACATATAGATGTGGTCAATAACTCTTTAACTGATCAATAAAATACCACTTAATGTTGCATTAAGCAGCGGAACACGGCAATGCTTCAAAAGTCCGGAATAGTTTATTTGTAGTTACAGAAAAAAAACTCGTTAGAATGGTCATCTTTGCTTTATGCGTACAATGAAATCTTATCGATACGAACAGTTTGTGTGTTCAACAACCGAATCACGCTAGTCCGGACAGTTATGTTATTACCCAATAGTCTATATGAATTATAATTAGTCATTTTTAACTGTTTCTGGCGTTTTGTCCAACTTCGGCTGTAGGGGTGAAACAGTCAAAATTGTTACCTGACTCGCTGTATAAATGCATATTAATCAATTTCGACTGTTTCCGAGACAATTCACCAAACGAACTATAGCTAATGTGTGCTACCGTAAAACTGTTGACTGGTCACCGTAAAACTGTTGACTGGTCACGTGAAACTGTTGACTGGTCACGTGCAACTGTTGACTGGTCACATGTTAGGTAATCGAACGCACCTATAATTACAAGCACCCCGATGATCAAGCGTTTTTGGTACTGGATTGTTGACGGTCGTCTGTCGGTAGATCTAAACATCACATTCGACATAGGACTTTTTGGTTTTTCATTGGTCAAGTAACAAAACAGTTGTTTCATGACTTTTCAGTCAACAGTCAAAACCATTTTCCCTCGGAGTTCGGACCCACCAAATGAACTGTTTCCCTCGGCCTGCGGCCTCGGGAAACAGTTCATCTGGAGGGTCCCAACTCCTCGGGAAAATAGTTTTGACTGTTGACTGNGGAACAGTCAAAACAATCATCACTCGGTAGGGGGAAGCCCTGTGGCCCTAGCGGCCTCGGGCAAACAATTCCCCAGGGCTTCCCCCTATCTCGGAATCATAGTTTTGACTGTTCCCCAAATAGCCATGAAACAATTGCATATTGTGTGTACAACTTTGTTAGTCCGAACGGTTTGTTTATGTTTTCAACCGAATCTCGAGTTCAGAAAATGTATGGTTGGAGCCTTCTACCGAATCCCAATAGTACAAATAGCTGTGTTATCATTGTACATTTTGTATACAGTCGATGGTCATTTGTGTATTTGCTCATCTGAATGCCTTGGTGTGTAGGAACAGAAATGCTGTTACTATATTTCAAGCGGTTTACGGGCTTTTGTACAATAGAACGTCGTTTTCTGATAATTGTGTTTGCTAGGTACAGAAAATCACTTTTATATTAACGTTCCGAAGAAGGAATCGGTTAGTAAAACAAATTCGTTTCTTACTAAGTACATTGTACCATACATGTCAAGAAATGTTTTTTTTTTTTTTTTATATTCTTAACAATAACAGTTTCAGAACATGTTGAGCCATGTCTGTAAGTTGTTTTACATGTCATCAGTGTAGCGGATCCAGATAATCATCGGGGTTGGGATAAGGGATCCAAATCCTGTGTTTCCGAAAGGAAGGAATTGCAAAGTATTTTAGATAAAGTTTCCAGTCTGGGGAGAAGCCCCACGGATCCACTAGTGGTCTTTATTATAGAGTCAAAGCGAATACATACTTATAAGGATTCTAATACAATTTAAATTTTACGAGACTAAAAATATGTTAAGGCTCTTGCATTAAATTGTAAACGATCAGATAAAAATAAAGGTTGGTTTTTTCATGTAACTCAGATTTTTTTTTTGAAAAGATCCCCAATTTATCATTATACATGAAATATCGTGACAGGATTCGGTCTTGATATTTATGAAGACGTTTGATTAAAATACAGATTGAATATCTTACATCAACCCTGCTTCTTCAAACATTTAAAACGACCCAACAACGACAGCATATAATTCATTTTATCATTATATCATTATATATGAAATATCGTGACAGGATTCGGTCTTGATATTTAAGAAAAAGTTTGATTAAAATACAGATTGAATATCTTACATCAACCCTGCTTCTTTAAACATTTAAAACGACACAACAACGATATTATATAATTCATCCTAATGCTGATCAAGCAAAACATAAATCACAAAAAAAAAAACCAAGAAAATCATAATTAGCATTGCGAATGAAACAAAACTAGAAAATCATAATTAGCATTGCGAATTAAACAAAACTAGAAAATCATAATAAGCATTGCGAATTAAACAAAACTAGAAAATCATAATTAGCATTGCAAATTAAACAAAACTAGAAAATCATAATTAGCATTGCGATTTAAACAAAACTTCGATTAAAAAGTACTTCAAGAAAAGCATGAAGAAAAATGTTTCAAAAGAGCATGTAAAAAAGCACTGGCTTGGAGGTGATTTAGTTCCTCTTCACGATATACAAGGAAATCGGCAGTTATCAAAATAATAGAATGCAAACTTTGACGAATTTCGAACTTTCTAGCTTTGTGGGATGGTAATGTTATTGAAGATTGAAAATATTTTCTTTGTGGTGTAGAAGAATTGTGAATGATTGCTTCTCTTTAGCTATCCTATTTTTGGTCCCGCGTATTTCATCTAAAATCATACTTTAAAACAACCAATCGATCAAATAATGTATTCATGAAGGAAGATGAGATAATCAATGTCTTATTGGAGAACGGCATACGTCATCACAGTGTCGTCGTTGTCGTCAGCAGCAAATTACATCGTGTTGTGTTGAATAGCGGACTAGCCTTAACACCTGTATGTATAACAATTACACATAAGTGTTATAATGTTGTTCGTAAAGAGAAAAAAAAGAAGATATTTACTTTCTGGCGTCAATTACATAAAGAAGAAAAATTGAACTCCACTCTGCACTTTATAATCAATGCGATTGGTTTGTGAACAAAAATCATGACCACTTCAATACACCACGTATACATCTACACATACATTGTACATACCACAGAGCCGCGTCGTCGCGAACCGTAGTCGCATGTTTCCCCGACAGAACGTCGGAGGACACGCAATATTAGCGTCCCCATGGACAAATAAATGCCACAGCTATCGCTGTATCTGTCTATGTCTATGTCTCTGACATACAACCAGTAGACTATATAAACACTGCAGTAAGGCCCTTCTCAGCTCTGTATAGTTAGCTTAAAAGTGTTTGTTTTTCTTTAAGAATATATTTTTGTGTTTTGCATTTCATATATCCTGATGATCATGTTAATCTCTTTGTGTTGACATTTTGCCCTTGCTTCTTTTTCAATTTTGAAAATTCGAAATGTAAACATTTTAACTGAATGGTACATGTACAACAATCAAGCTCTGGGTCAAACTGATTGGTATATACATTTTATAATTCTTTATTTATTTCACGAGGATTACGAACAGCCCAAGGGCTACTAGTCGATTTCCTCACATTTAACAAACAAGTGAACGGTACAACATTTATATTATTATCATACAGTACAAAATACAGGAAATGCATGAACACTGTTCATTCGCACCACTTCATTACACACACACACCCACACACAACACACCAACACACCCACATACACACTCACACACACATACACACACTCACACCCACACCCACAAACAACGCACATACACACCCACACACAACACACCAACACACATACACACACATACACACACTCACACACACACCCACAAACAACACACATACACACCCACACACAACACACCAACACACCCACACACACACATACACACACATACACACACTCACACCCACACCCACAAACAACACACATACACACCCACACACAACACACCAACACACCCACATACACACATACACACACATACACACACTCACACACACACCCACAGACAACACACATACACACCCACACACAACACACCAACACACCCACATACAAACATACACATACAAACACACACTCACACACACACCCACACACAACACACATACACACCCACACACAACACACCAACCCACCCACATACACACATACACACACATACACACACTCACACACACACCCACAAACAACACACCAACACACACACATACACACTCACACACACATACACACACTCACACCTACACCCACAAACAACACACATACACACACACACACACACATCAACATACACACCCATCAACACACACACATCAACATACACCCCATCAACACACACACCTATCAACACACACACCAATCAACACACACATCAATATACACCCATCAACACAACATAATCAACATACACACCCATCATCATTCACACAAATCAACAAACACGCCCATAAACACACACGCCCATAAACACACATACACACACACACACACATACATACACACAAACACACAACACACCAACACACACACACACAAACAGGCAAATACACGGAGAACAAAAAGAAGAAAGAAAGACAGAAACAGACAGAGAGAGGGAGACAGAGACAGAGATAGGATGAGAGGGAAAGACAGACAGGTAGACAAAGAGAGCGAGGGAAAAAGGGGAGGGGGAAGAGACAATGACAATTGTTTTATTCTCATAAACAATGCAGTGTAGAGAATACATAAATACCATAAACAATACAGTGAAGAGAATACATATACCTCATCAACAATACGGTGTAGAGAATACATATATACCATAAACAAATACAGTGTAGAGAATACATATATACCATAAACAATACAGTGTAGAGAATACATATATACCATAAACAATACAGTGAAGAGAATACATATATACCATAAACAATACAGTGTAGAGAAAACATATATACCATAAACAATACAGTGTAGAGAATACATATATACCATAAACATAATGGGTGGCAATAATACATGGTGGAACAGGATGGACATTAGTATTGTAAATTAATTATGTCATTAATATTGGTAATAAATTTAGCCAATGATGTCAATTCATGTTGTGTTACATAATTGAATAGTGTATGATATGTAAATATGTTTGGTCTTTCATAATAATATCTGGACTATTAATCTGAACTACATAATCTATTTTCACGTGGTATATTGAACCACCTACCACTTTCAATTGGTAGCTTAGTATTACATGTTCTAAACTTACAATACGCTTTGACTAGTTTCGGAGGGAGTTCTAGTAAGTACTTTTCTAAACAAAGTTCGTACTTATATATTCTATAATTGGTTCCTTTCGGAGAAGTATAAAATTTCATTTCTCCAGTTTGATATACATTTTCCTTTTAGTTTATAAAATATGGTACTTTTTAGCCCATGTATACTTTGAATCTCTTGACTATTAAATATATGTATCAGATTGCATTCTTCAAAAACACTTTTCACATATTTAATCCATGATAGAGATACATAGGGATATGCAAGTCTGGACAGGTAGTGATGTGTATAAACTAACATATGTCTCTATTAATGTAAACTTATAAAGACTTTTTTTGATTATCATTAATTTGATACCAATAGGGTCTGTTAAATGAAATTCAAAGATTTATCGATAAAGTGCAGACATTTGTTTTTGGCATACCCATGTTGGTGGGGAAAAATCAAAGTCATAATTTCAAACTAAGAGGAGATAAGCTAGTAGAAGACACTTTCGGGACTGGAGCCAGTTAAAAATTTGAACGGTATATCTCTAATGCTTCGCGGAAGTACTCTTTGCTTTCTAAATTGCCTCGCGAGAGATTTTTTTTCATTCACGGGAAGAATTACATAGTATGTAGTTGAAAACGAAATTTAATAGTTCGAAAATATCTGTACACGCAAAGTTCCTTTATATACATTTTGCGAATTCTGATAATTGAGAAAAAAATCGATTGAATCACAACCGCGAAAATGAGTGTTCGCGCAAGTGAAAGGCCTTGCATTATATAGATAATTGCTAGTGAAGTATTGTAATTAAGATTGGGAACAAGCAGAAAAATATGTTTAAAACTAGATGAATAAAACACCACATGCAGATGAAATGCAGACAAATTGCTTAATAAACTTTCAGAAGCGTAAACGTCCCGTAACGGACAGACGATATGCTATCGTTCAGCGTCTGGCAGCGATAGAATCGTGACAACTCCAACCGGAAATGACGTGCAGTTGCTTCCATGAAATGTTCGCAAATAGCTTTTTTAAGCGATTTCTCAGCAATGAATTTGAGCCGGAATTGGCATTTGATGACTTATTCGCCCTATCGTTTGTCGTCTGCTAATGATAATATTGAATGCAATTCCGTAGCCGGAAACGACGGTTTTAACATTTTAATCTATTTCGCACATAACGTTGTTTCTGGTCACGAAGCTTTTTTTCGACTCAATTATTTGAAGCAAACTAATCTAAAACAACTATTTTTTATCAATTGAAGTTTTGAATAACCAAATAATAATAAAATAAAAACTGAAGTCTTGAGAAAATTTCGGAAGTAAAAACAAGCAGATTAATTAGCATTTCAATTATTAGATAATTAAGTTATGCACACGTTTCTAGAACGAAATTAAAAAAGAAGAAAGTAAAATTCATAACAATATATCAAACGTCCCCCATCAGTGCATGTTATATTCTAAAATGGACATCTACGATATAATACGTATCTAATGGATATATGTTACTTTGATTCTTAGGAAATTGTATAAAGGCTATGGATCATATAAACAATCAATTAATAAGACAGTACAAACCAGTGCTTATTGATTTTGCCAGCGATAGATGTGTTATAGAACACCAACACCATCACATATGATATTCACTTCGTGAATTCAAATCACAACCGCGAAAATGAGTGTTAGCGCAAGTGAAACGCCTTGCAGTAAATAGTATATAATTTACAGTAGTTTAGTATGTAACCGTGTATGATATTGCCATAAAATAACCCTGTCAAACACAAACGGCATTCATATCAGCTCAGTTGCCTAATTACTGACGTCATCATTAATTTATCAATGTGCTGTTTCCGGTTTGTAAAGTTGGCTGTTACATTCCTCAACAATTATGGTACATAATAATACACACACACCCAGACTTAAATGGAACATGGTTACTGTAAGCATTGGACTGCGTTCATCAGTTGTCATTCAAAGTAAATACCAATTAGACAAAGACAAGCTTAACGTGAATCGCTTATCACGTTGTATTTTTTTTATTTTTTATTATTATTTGAATTTCTATCATTTATCCTACAAAGTGTACAATTCCTGCCTCCGCTAACAGCACCCTCATAATTAGCAATTTTGAGATGTACAAATATAGTGTGTAAAATGCAGAAATACAACAGAGCGGCATTCCTTCCTGTACCAAGTTAGGATGACATTCATTTCTATGATTTTTAAATAAACTGAAAAATAGAAGTTATAAACGAGAGAGAGAGAGAGAGAGAGAGAGAGAGAGAGAGAGAGAGAGAGAGAGAGAGAGAGACAGTCACTTTTCTCCAGCAAATATTTGGTGTTATAAAGGTGCCGATCGATGTATCTTTGGAGGCATGAGACATAGTTGATTTTATAGGAAACAAAGATGGTAAACAACAAGACCAATTAAACAAACAGTATTGTGTCGATGTCTCACTACGCTACAGTGAAAGTGGTAATGCGTATTCAAATAATCCATTCGTAGACCGGTATAGCGACTGGCAAGTACTGTAATAATTGTTCTATTGTACATTAAAATGTATGCTGTAGATGTACACATCTCGTACTTAAAGCTTTATGAAAATCATAAAAAAAAAACGTCAAAATGTTAACCTAAACATAGAAAATTATCATCATTCATAAATAGTACGAATTACCATTCAACTATTTACATCACAAGCGTTCATACAGCTTCACATTGTCCCAGATCTATGAGTGACATTTCTGGGGGTATATGGTACACAGGGTGCGGAGTACAGGGTACACAGGGTACGGAGTACAGGGTACAGGGTACACAGGGTACGGGGTACAGGGTACTAGAATCAGGTGCATACATTTCTGACAGACACAAGTTTGGCAAAAGGTTAATCTATCATTTTGAACTCATCAATGTCACCTTTCTCTCCCCACCCCCCCCACCC
>NW_018403340.1:29640-64604 GCF_002113885.1 Mizuhopecten yessoensis | reverse complement strand
CCCCTCACATTGTCATGTGTTAGAATGTTAGAAACTAGGAGTATTAGTCCTTATCACGACAGGGAATGACTTTTTCCATCGGTTTACGACCTTGGGCTTAACAAATAAAGCTTTACTTTTTACACAAACAATGTACGTATTAAACGTGTCGCAAAGTTTCAAGACCGACCGGTCCGTTTGTTAAGCTTTAACTGAGTGAGCGATTTGTATTGTTTACCTGTACAACGATGTGTCGAAATTGGTTATTGTTCATGTTATTCGACCTGAGACGTTTCGCCTATCGAAAGGGAGCGTAGGTAGGGTGTAGATCTAGCCCCCTCCCCTGTCATATCAGTTTAGTGTCATACAGATGACTCAGCTGGTGTCCCCCTCGTTACTGTTCATGTTCTGAGTTTTTCTGATTTTATGAGCTTCTTTGATTTGCTTCGGTTTTGTGCGTTGTTCCCTTTCAACTATTTTGGCATTGTCCCAATCGACGATATGATTTTGTGTGTAAGCGTGATTTGTTAATGCCGATTTATTTTACTGGGTGGCGGATATTTTGCGTGTGGATCTGGTGAATGTGATGTTGCTCATTTTCTCTACGTCCTTTTGATGTTCCTTCAAACGTGTACCAAATTTCCACACAGTTTCACCTATATATGACTGCTCACATATTTTGCTTGGAATTTGATATACAACTCCTGGTTTGTCTAAAATGTCAGTCTTGTCTTTGGGATGCCACCCTCAGACAGTTCAGAGTAACTGTCTCATGGTTGTCAGTGGTCCCATCTGGGTGCTGAAATGGTGTTTCTTCATCACCCATGCAAACGCCTCATATGTCCCCTTCACGTAGGGTATTTGCTTTTCGTTTATTCCTTTTCTTCTGTCTCGGTTTTCTTTGTTCTGTCTTTTCTGTTACCGCTCTTTTCACCTTGTTTATTGACCAGTCGGGGTAGCCATAACGGTTGAGTGTGTCTTTTTTGTGCTGTTCTTCCCTGAGTCTGTTCGTCCTGCTCTGTGCTGCTGATGTTGCTGCATCTGTCGAGAAGTGTATGTACAACTCCAGGCTTTTGGTGTAGTGGATGGTGTGAATTGAAAGCCAAATATTGATCAGTGAGTGTCGGTTTGCGGTACACTAATAGTTTGCTGGTACCCTTTTCTTTGCGAACGATGAGCGTGTCCAAGAATGGTATGGTTCCGTCCTTTTCCCTACTCATGGGTAAATTTAAAGGAATATGTTTTGTCCACTTGGTTCAGGTGATCTGTTAGGCCCTGCACTGCTCCCTTTTTAACTATTTCTAGGATGTCATCCACATATCGTTTCCAAAGTTTGGGGCGTATTCCATGGGTTCCGATCTAATGGCGGTCTGCTCTAAGTGTACAGATTCGCGACTATGGGTCAGATCAGATATAATATGTCCTTTATGTCGAACAGGTATAGGTGATGAAACACATTATTTGTTTAAATGCCAATATACTTATATATCATCAATAAGACAATATATATTCATAATTATTGCACTACAAACCCCAGCAATTTTAAGCTGAAAAGAATTATTTCTATTTGTAATTTACATGTTTTACCTAAAATAAGTCGTTTTCCACAGAAAACAATTAAGGCTTTATGTGACATAAGATAAATGCAGTGCTATTATTCAGTAGTACTATATATTTACATGTTGTATAAACAATCTGTACTCACTTTGCTATGTAATTGAAATGTATTGAAATGTTGACCTCTTGTAACACACCTTGTGTGTCATGAGTGTAAAAATAAAACTTGAAACTTGTGACACAGGACTTCCCATATCAGTACCGTATTTCTGGTGATACACCTGACCTCTGAACACAAAGTATGTTGTGTCCATGACAAATGTTAGTAGTTCCATGTTGTTGTCTACTGATATGTTTGTTCCTTGAGTGACATGGAACAAATACAATTTCGTCACATCGTTTTACAGGTAAACAATACAAATTGCTCACTCAGTCATAGCTTGACAAAGGGACCAGTCGGTCTTGAAACGTTGCGACACGTTTAATGCGTACATTGTTTGTGTAAAAAGTAAAACTTTGATTTCAAATGAAAATGTCATTGTCATTGTCATTGGTAGACTTTACCAAACAGATCGTGCGGCGGAATAGGTGATGACGTCATGATATTACTAAAGTAACCAAAAAGCATAGGAGGGAGTACAGGCTACTCATTACAATTGTAAAGCAGAAACCTCAATCATACTCCGCGAGACTTAGTTTATTCAACGAGACTTAATATAGAGGACTCATTGTTATATGCGGAGGATAAGACCTTCTGAGTTATTTTTATAGGATCGAACAAAATCAATGTTAAATGAATATTGTGTTAAAGTTATTTACTAAATAAACATAATTGAAGTTGTGAATGTCGTGTAAGGAAATTGTTTTTCCAGTCAGCAAAAAGTGTTGAATATTTTCAAACCTTAAATATTTTTGAGTTCTAAGCTTTCGCACCAGAATGACATAAGCTTCAATAAATCATTTCTGATAAGAAACTCATTTCTTGTGGAACCGTTGTGAAAAACACGAAATAAACAAAAAAGAAATCGACAACAAGGTTCTGAGAATAAACATTTCTTAGGGCCACATTCACGCTCCATCTAAATTACAAAATGTGTAGTAGATCCTCGGCCCAGTCCGACTACAGTGAATTCTCTAATGTTTTGTGTGTGGTAGATGCTCGGCCCAGTCCGACTATAATGAATTCTCTAGTGTTTTGTCTGTAGTAGATGCTCGGCCCAGTCCGACTAGAGTGAATTCTCTAGTGTTTTGTCCGTAGTAGATGCTCGACCCAGTCCGACTACAGTGAATTATCTAGGGGTTTTTTCTGTAGAAGGACAGGAATCCTTAATGGTTTCTTTCAACGAAATCATTTCACTTCACAATGACTTTATTGAATATTGCATCTTATATAAATTCAAATGGAATTGGGCGTAATGCCTATACAAGCCCTCTCCTTGCATGGACAATGTTCTTTATACTTGTAATATATTAACTTTTACATATCAAATTTAAAAGCTTTCTACATCGAAGGCAGAAGTCATCGACCAGAGCTCCCAAGAAGTGACCCATTAATTCATACATACTTGCATTACCTTCATACATTTAGTGACTTAAAAATTTAATCATACGCTCAGATAATAAAGGGACTTTCCTGCGTTTAAAGTCCTTGCTATGAGCCCTTTTACATCATAGAACATCTCGCTCTACAAGAGATAATTGATATACACAACAATAACTACAAGACAAAACAAAAAATGTTCTCTAAGTTATCTCTTCTATCGGATGTTAATTGGATAAATTACTGTCAAGGTTATTGAAATGAATATTCAAAAAATGTAATTATCCAGTTGATTGGTGTTTTTTTAACTTTTTATCGTGTTCCTGATTTTCGTTGTTCGATTTTTTTACCTTCATGAGGTAGATTTTTAAAGGTTTCGATGACTTCCGAATATATAAACATACGCAACAGACGCATGTTATAATGGCGGCTGGTAGTTCTTCAAGATATGACAATTTGTCCGATGGAAACAACTTACAAAATGAAACATTTAAACATTAACATAATAAAACACTTATTATATGACTTTGAGGTTGATAGCACTTTTGTTAATCCCGATACAAAAGATATTACCCGAGGCGAAGTACTATCAGCCCAAAGCTTTGAAGTAAGACCATCAAATGATGTTCGAATGAGATAATTTTGCTTGAAGTTGTCCGTAATGGCAACGAGTTATAAAAAATATGATAAAAAAATCTCTGAATAGACTTTTCAGGGACCTTATATGTGGTTTTAGTTTCAGTCAAAGGTTACCCATTTGTTTGTGATGAAAGCCATGTGGTCCTTGCAAGCACGGACTAATTTTTCTCCATTTACCAAATCCAAAACACAGTTTAAACATTAATAATTGCGTGCAGAGAAAGAAAAAAGAACGTCTTTCACATTTGTGAATTATTGATTTTTCTGATGTAACTTGTAACCATCACTTTTCATTTTCTCTTAATTGAAATCATAATTACTCAAGGGAAATTAGGCTTTGTGTCTTTTTGCAATTCACAATTGTCATTTTAAACAATATTTCCCCCTCCTTAATGCGTCTGTATTTTCTTATAATGGTTAACCACTCGGGAAAACTCGGGAAATATCGGATAAATTACGTAAATATCGGATAAATTCGGAAGATAAAACCAAAATGCTATAGTTGTCTATCAGCTTTGCTCTGGACTTGATTACAAATGTTTATTTATTGACTACATACTAACAGTCTTTGACCACTTTATACAGTGTGCAAGCCATTTGTTATCAGACAATGTTTAGTTCTGATTGGAAAAGTAAACAATTTATAACATGCCAACAAATCATCTTTTCTTCTCTTGCGGATGCGAATGAAATTAGTATCATGTCGTCTTAGTATATACACATCCGGGCACTGCTATTGGGCACACAATAATTGGTGACTTCATGCTATGCATTCATACACAAAACAAAAAACTTCATAACATCTTAACAGACAATTAGGTTTTCATAAAGATCAAGAAATAAAATATTATTGAAAAACATACACTATATACTGTAAATATACATATGGGGAAACTGATTTGATACCATAAAGCGCCGACAGTGTCGATTTCTTCGAGATTTAACTATAATACTTACAAAACTATGAAATCATATTTTCCTGTGGGGCAAACATGACAAAATGTTAATCAATTGGTCCACCAATTCGGTGCTTGGCGATTTTTCGAAATTGCATGAGGAATTGTAGCACATTTACTAAAAAAGAACAATTGTTTGGAATGCAAATGTGTTGATAAACAGTATCCACGAAATCGACGACAATGTTCTCCCCACAACAATGAATGACTCCTAAGTAAGTATCAACATGTCTGTGTAGAAATCACATCGCTATACCATTGTTCCAATTAACATTTTTTCTACTTTTATCAAACACTTCCCGATGCATCGCTTCAAGCTGAAATATTCAAATTCAGGCAAACTGATAATTGCCATGTTTCCATGGCTTCAACAAAATGATTTAGAAACCGATTAATTCCATGTAATATAATTTAAAGGAATAACCAGAACATAGGCAATCGACGTTGCCAACCAGATTGCATTTAAAAGGATAATCACTCACTTCTTTCGCGAGACATGTGGTAAATAAAGCTATATTTGGATGAAATGATTGTTATCTCATATACAGCAACTCGATTAGCGTTCAATAAAAGGCGCTCTATGAACGCGGAGTCTGTGGATCTGACAAGACGACTAATTGGACGAAGAGGTCAAGGGATTAGTCGACAGAAAATTGCCTAGACAAAACAGATAACGGTCACGTTAAGTTATCTATCAAGGTGCCATACTTAAATTGGGAGGCAATAACTTTCAATATTGTCGTCAAACATTGTAATCGCTAACATGGCGGCTGACGTAATTGAACGAAGCGTCAACGTTACTTGAACGCTTAATTCCGTCTTGGCGTATTGCAGAGTTATCTTCTCTTGGGAGCAGGTATTGATTGTTACGTCATTGGTTTGTGTGCGAAAATTACGTCGTTTTCTCAAAAATTGATGACGTTACTCTCACAAACAAGTGACGTAACAATCAATCCCTGCTCCCAAGAGAAGATAACTCTGCAATACGCAAAGACGGAATACACATGCGCTGTGTCTTGCAGTTGCAAATTCACTGTTGATTTATGCATCCGGAAAACATCGGCCGTTTGCAGTACTTTCAACTAAAGGCAGTGAATTGGTTGAATCTATGACTGGCTGGTGTCATGCATAAAAAAGTATCCCCTACCAAAACTATCCGGATCCTTTTATACCTGCATAAAAAGAACCTCCCTTAAGCATTTGATATTTCTATATTTTAATCAAATTGAGTCAATTACAGGGGAATATTTATGTATCCCTACCCCACCAAATCCCGACCCTCGGGGCAACGAACGTATGCCTATATATATTCCAATCACTCACAAAATTAAATTTCGGAAGGGATGACAAAAACATTAACTGTACAACACTCCGACTACTTTTACCACTGAACAACACTCTGATTATTTGCTACATTGAACAACACTCCGACACTTATTACACTGTACAACACTCCGACTACGTGTTACACTGTAAAACACTCCGACTACGTGTTACACTGTACAACACTCCGACCACGTGTTACACTGTACAACACTCCGACACTTATTACACTGTACAACACTCCGACTACGTGTTACACTATACAACACTCCGACTACTCGTTACACTGTACAACACTCCGACTACTTGTTACACTGTACAATACTCCGACTACCTGTTACACTACACAACACTCCGACTACTTGTTACACTGTATAACAATCCGACTACTTGTTACATTATACAATCCTCCGACTACTCGTTACACTGTACAACACTCCGACTACTTGTCACACTGTACAATACTCCGACTACTTGTTACACTGTATAACGATCCGACTACTTGGTACATTATACAATCCTCCGACTACTCGTTACACTGTACAACACTCAGACTACTTGGTACGCTGAACAACACTCCGACTACTCTTTACAATGTATAACACTCCGACTACTTGTTACATTATACAACAGACTACCTGTTACACTACACAACACTCCGACTACTTGTTACCCTGTATAACAATCCGACTACTTGTTACACTGTATAACAAGCCGACTACTTGTTACATTATACAACCCTCCGACTACTTGTTACACTATACAACAATCCGACTACTTGTTACACTGAACAACACTCCGACTACTTGTTACACTAAACAACACTCCGAATACTTGTTACACTGTATAACAATCCGACCACTTGTTACATTATACAACACTCCGACTAATTGTTACACTATACAATACTCCGATTACTTGTTACATTGTATAACAATCCGACTACTTGTTACACTGTATAACAATCCGACTACTTGTTACACTATACAACACTCCGACTACTTGTTACACTATACAACACTCCAAATATTTATTACACTGAACAACACTCCGGCTACGTTTTAAAATGTACAACAATCCGACTACTTGTTACACTGTACAACAATCCGACTACTTGTTACACTATACAACACTCCGACTACTTGTTACACTATATAACACCCAGACTACTTGTTACACTGTACACCACTCCTACTACTTGTTATACTAAACAACACTCCAACTACTTGTTACACTAAACAGCACTCCGACACTTGTTACACTATAAAACACTCCGACTACCTGTTACACTGAACAATATTCCGGCTACTTTTTACACTATATAACACTCAGACTACTTGTTACACTGTACAACATTCAGACTACTTGTTACTCTGAACAACACTCCGACTACTCTTTACAATGTATAACCCTCCGACTACTTGTTATACTTTACAACATTCCGACTATTTGTTACACTGAACAACACTCCGGCTACGTTTTAAAATGTACAACACTCCGACTACTTGTTACACTGTACAACACTCCGACTACTTGTTATACTATACAACATTCCGACTATTTGTTACACTGAACAACACTCCGGCTACGTTTTAAAATGTACAACACTCCGACTACTTGTTACACTGTACAACAATCCGACTTCTTGTTACACTATACAACACTCCGACTACTTGTTACACTATACAACACTCCGACACTGTATAACAATCTGACTACTTCCGGCTACGTTTCAAAATGTACAACAATCCGACAACTTGTTACACTGTACAACACTCGGACTACTTGTTACACTGTACAACAATCCGACTACTTGTTACACTGAACAACACTCCGACTACTTGTTATACTGAACAACACTCCGACCACTTGTTACACTGAAAAAACACCCCGATTTCTTGTTATACTGAACAACACTCCGACTACTTGTTATACTGAACAAAACTCCGACTACTTGTTACACTGAACAACACTCCGACTACTTGTTACACTGTATAACAATCTGACTACTTGTTACACTGTACAATACTCTGATTACTTGTTATACTGTACAACACTCCGACTACTTGTTACATTATACAACAATCCGACTACTTGTTACACTGTATAACAAGCTGACTACTTGTTACACTGTACAATACTCTGACTAATTGTTACAATGTACAATACTCCGACTACCTGTTACATTGTATAACAATCCGACTACTTGTTACACTGCATAACAATCCGATTACTTGTTACACTGTATAACACTATGACTACTTGTTACACTGAACAACACTCCGACTACTTGTTAAACTATACAACAATCCGACTACTTGTTATACTAAACAACTCTCCGACTACTTGTTACACTGAACAACAGTCCGACTACTTGTTACACTGTACAATACTCCGACTACCTGTTACACTGTACAACACTCCGACTACGTGTTACACTGAACAACATTCCGGCTACGTATTAAAATGTACAACAATCCGACTACTTGTTACACTGTACAACAATCCGACTACTTGTTACACTATACAACACTCCGACTACTTGTTACACTATATAACACTCAGACTACTTGTTACACTGTACAACACTCCGGCTACTCTTTACAATGTATAACATTCCGACTACTTGTTACACTATACAACACTCCGCCTACCTGTTACACTGAACAACACTCCGGCTACTTGTTACACTATACAATGCTCAGACTACTTGTTACACTGTACAACACTCAGACTACTTGTTACTCTGAACAACACTCCGACTACTCTTTACAATGTATAACACTCAGGCTACTTGTTACACTATACAACACTCCGACTACCTGTTACACTGAACAACACTCCGGCTACGTTTTAAAATGTACAACAATCCGACTACTTATTACACTGTACAACAATCCGACTACTTTTTACACTGTACAATACTCCGACTACCTGTTAAATTGTATAAAAATCCGACTACTAGTTACACTTTATAATAATCCGACTACTTGTTACACTGTATAACAATCCGACTACTTGTTACACTATACAACACTCCGCCTACCTGTTACACTGAACAACACTCCGGCTACTTGTTACACTATACAATGCTCAGACTACTTGTTACACTGTACAACACTCAGACTACTTGTTACTCTGAACAACACTCCGACTACTCTTTACAATGTATAACACTCAGGCTACTTGTTACACTATACAACACTCCGACTACCTGTTACACTATATAACACTACGACTACTTGTTACTCTGTACAACACTCCTACTACTTTTTACACTATACAACACTCCGACTAATTGTTACACTATAAAACACTCCGACTACTTGTTACACTATATAACACTACGACTACTTGTTACACTGTACAACACTCCTACTACTTTTTACACTATACAACACTCCGACTAATTGTTACACTATAAAACACTCCGACTACTTGTTACACTATATAACACTACGACTACTTGTTACACTATGCAACACTCCGACTACTTGTTACACTGTACAACATGCAGACTACTTGTTACTCTGAACAACACTCCGACTACTCCATACAATATATAACACGCCGACTACTTGTTACACTATATAAAACTCCGACTACCTGTTACACTGTACAACACTCCAACTACTTTTTACACTATACAACACTCCGATTACTTGTTACACTATATAACACTACGACTACTTGTTACTCTGTACAACACTCCTACTACTTTTTACACTACACAACACTCCGACTAATTGTTACACTATATAACACTACGACTACTTGTTACACTATGCAACACTCCGACTACTTGTTACATTATACAACACTCCGACTACTTCTTACACTATATAACACTACGACTACTTGTTACTCTGTACAACACTCCTACTACTTTTTACCCTATACAACACTCCGACTACCTGTAACACTGAACAACACTCCGGCTACTTGTTACACTATATAACGCTACGACTACTTGTTACACTATACAACACTCAGACTACTTGTTACTCTGAACAACACTCCGACTACTCCATACAATATATAACACTCCGACTACTTGTTACACTATACAACACTCCGACTACCTGTTACACTGAACAACACTCCGGCTACTCTTTACAATGTATAACATTCCGACTACTTGTTACACTATACAACACTCCGACTACCTGTTACACTTAACAACACTCCGGCTACTTGTTACACTATACAATGCGCACTCTGACTAATTGTTACAATGTACAATACTCCGACTACCTGTTACATTGTATAACAATCCGACTACTTGTTACACTATACAACCCTCCGACTACCTGTTACACTGAAAACCCTCCGGCTACGTTTTAAAATGTACAACAATCCGACTACTTTTTACACTGTACAATACTCCTTGTTACACTATACAACCCTCCGACTACCTGTTACACTGAAAACACTCCGGCATCCGACTACTTTTTACACTGTACAATACTCCGACTACCTGTTAAATTGTATAAAAATCCGACTACTTGTTACACTGTATAATAATCCGACTACTTGTTACACTGTATAACAATCCGACTACTTGTTACACTATACAACCCTCCGACTACCTGTTACACTGAAAACACTCCGGCTACGTTTTAAAATGTACAACAATCCGACTACTTGTTACATTATACAACACTCCGACTACTTGTTACACTGTACAATACTCCGACTACCTGTTACATTGTATAACAATCCGACTACTTGTTACACTATACAACACTCCGACTACTTGTTACACTATATAACACTCATACTACTTGTTACACTGTACAACAATCCGACTAATTGTTACACTATATAACACTACGACTACTTGTTTTACTGTACAACACTCCTACTACTTGTTACACTATACAACACTCCGACTAATTGTTACACTATACAACACTCCGACTACTTGTTACACTATATAACACTACGACTACTTGTTACACTATACAACACTCCGACTACTTGTTACACTATATAACACTCATACTACTTGTTACACTGTACAACACTCCGACTAATTGTTACACTATACAATACTCCGACTACTTGTTACACTATATAACACTCAGACTACTTGTTACACTATACAACACTCCGACTAATTGTTACACTATACAACACTCAGACTACTTGTTTTACTATACAACACTCAGCCTATTTGTTACACTGAACAACACTCCGGCTACGTTTTAAAATGTACAACAATCCGACGAATTGTTACACTGTACAACACTCCGACTAATTGTTACACTATACAACACTCCGACTACTTGTTACACTATATAACACTCAGACTAATTGTTACACTATACAACACTCCGACAACTTGTTACACTATATAAAACTCCGACTACCTGTTACACTGAACAACACTCCGGCTACTTGTTACACTATATAACACTTAGACTACTTGTTACACTGTACAACACTCAGACTACTTGTTACTCTGAACAACACTCCGACTACTCTTTACAATATATAACACTCCGACTACTTGTTACACTATACAACACTCCGACTACCTGTTACACTGAACAACACTCCGGCTACTTGTTACACTATACAATGCGCAGACTACTTGTTACACTGTACAACACTCAGACTACTTGTTACTCTGAACAACACTCCGACTACTCTTTACAATGTATAACACTCAGGCTACTTGTTACACTATACAACACTCCGACTACCTGTTACACCGAACAACACTCCGGCTACGTTTTAAAATGTACAACAATCCGACTACTTGTTACACTGTACAACAATCCGACTACTTGTTACACTATACAACACTCCGACTACTTGTTACACTGAACAACACTCCGACTACGTTTTAAAATGTACAACAATCCGACTACTTAACACACTGTACAACAATCCGACTACTTGTTACTCTATACAACACTCCGACTTCTTGTTACACTGTATAACACTCTGACTACTTGTTACACTGAACAACACTCCGACTACTTGTTACACTATACAACACTCCGACTACCTGTTACACTGAACAACACTCCGACTACGTTTTAAAATGTACAACAATCCGACTACTTAACACACTGTACAACAATCCGACTACTTGTTACTCTATACAACACTCCGACTTCTTGTTACACTGTATAACACTCTGACTACTTGTTACACTGAACAACACTCCGACTACTTGTTACACTGTACAACACTCCGACTACTTGTTACACTGAACAACACTCCGGCTACGTTTTAAAATGTACAACAATCCGACTACTTAACACACTGTACAACAATCCGACTACTTGTTACTCTATACAACACTCCGACTTCTTGTTACACTGTATAACACTCTGACTACTTGTTACACTGAACAACACTCCGACTACTTGTTACACTATACAACAATCCGACTACTTGTTATACTGTACAACACTCTGACTACTTGTTACACTGAACAACACTCCGACTACTTGTTACACTGTACAACACTCCGACTACTTGTTACACTGAACAACACCCCGGCTATGTTTTAAAATGTACAATACTCCGACTACTTGTTACACTATACAACAAACGACTACTTGTTACACTATAAAACACTCCGACTACTTGTTACAATGACCAACACTCCGACTACGTTTTAAAATGTACAACAATCCGACTACTTAACACACTGTACAACAATCCGACTACTTGTTACTCTATACAACACTCCGACTTCTTGTTATATTGTATAACAATCCGACTACTTGTTATACTATACTACAATCCGACTACTTGTTATACTAAACAACACTCCGACTATCTGTTAAACTGTATAACAATCCGACTACTTGTTACACTGTATAACACTCTGACTACTTGTTACACTAAACAACACTCCGACTACTTGTTACACAATACAACAATCCGACTACTTGTTATACTGTACAACACTCTGACTACTTGTTACACTGAACAACACTCCGACTACTTGTTACACTGTACAACACTCCGACTACTTGTTACACTGAACAACACCCCGGCTATGTTTTAAAATGTACAATACTCCGACTACTTGTTACACTATACAACAAACGACTACTTGTTACACTATAAAACACTCCCACTAATTGTTACACTATACAACACTCAGACTACTTGTTTTACTATACAACACTTCGACTATTTGTTACACTGAACAACACTCCGGCTACGTTTTAAAATGTACAACAATCCGACGAATTGTTACACTGTACAACACTCCGACTAATTGTTACACTATACAACACTCCGACTACTTGTTACACTATATAACACTCAGACTAATTGTTACACTATACAACACTCCGACAACTTGTTACACTATATAAAACTCCGACTACCTGTTACACTGAACAACACTCCGGCTACTTGTTACACTATATAACACTTAGACTACTTGTTACACTGTACAACACTCAGACTACTTGTTACTCTGAACAACACTCCGACTACTCTTTACAATATATAACACTCCGACTACTTGTTACACTATACAACACTCCGACTACCTGTTACACTGAACAACACTCCGGCTACTTGTTACACTATACAATGCGCAGACTACTTGTTACACTGTACAACACTCAGACTACTTGTTACTCTGAACAACACTCCGACTACTCTTTACAATGTATAACACTCAGGCTACTTGTTACACTATACAACACTCCGACTACCTGTTACACCGAACAACACTCCGGCTACGTTTTAAAATGTACAACAATCCGACTACTTGTTACACTGTACAACAATCCGACTACTTGTTACACTATACAACACTCCGACTACTTGTTACACTGAACAACACTCCGACTACGTTTTAAAATGTACAACAATCCGACTACTTAACACACTGTACAACAATCCGACTACTTGTTACTCTATACAACACTCCGACTTCTTGTTACACTGTATAACACTCTGACTACTTGTTACACTGAACAACACTCCGACTACTTGTTACACTATACAACACTCCGACTACTTGTTACACTGAACAACACTCCGACTACGTTTTAAAATGTACAACAATCCGACTACTTAACACACTGTACAACAATCCGACTACTTGTTACTCTATACAACACTCCGACTTCTTGTTACACTGTATAACACTCTGACTACTTGTTACACTGAACAACACTCCGACTACTTGTTACACTATACAACAATCCGACTGCTTGTTATACTGTATAACACTCTGACTACTTGTTACACTGAACAACACTCTGACTACTTGTTACACTATACTACAATCCGACTACTTGTTATACTAAACAACACTCCGACTACCTGTTACACTGTATAACAATCCGACTACGTGTTACACTGTATAACACTCTGACTACTTGTTACACTGAACAACACTCCGACTACTTGTTACACTATACAACAATCCGACTACTTGTTATACTGTATAACACTCTGACTACTTGTTACACTGAACAACACTCCGACTACTTGTTACACTATACAACACTCCGACTACTTGTTACACTGAACAACACTCCGGCTATGTTTTAAAATGTACAATACTCCGACTACTTGTTACACTATACAACAAACGACTACTTGTTACACTATACAACACTCCGACTACTTGTTACAATGACCAACACTCCGACTACGTTTTAAAATGTACAACAATCCGACTACTTAACACACTGTACAACAATCCGATAACTTGTTACTCTATATAACAATCCGACTTATTGTTACACTGTATAACAATCCGACTACTTGTTATACTAAACAACACTCCGACTACTTGTTACACTGTAAAACAATCCGACTACTTGTTACACTGTATAACACTGACTACTTGTTAAACTGAACAACACTCCGACTACTTGTTACACTATACAACAATCCGACTACTTGTTATACTAAACAACACTCCGACTACTTGTCACACTGAACAACACTCCGACTACTTGTTACACTTTACAATACTCCGACTACCTGTTACACTGTACAACACTCCGACTACTTGTTACACTGAACAACACTCCGGCTACGTTTTAAAATGTACAACACTCAGACTACTTGTTACACTATATAACACTCCGACTATTTGTTACACTGAACAACACTCCGGCTACGTTTTAAAATGTACAACAGTCCGACTACTTGTTACACTGTACAACAATCCGACTACTTGTAACACTATACAACACTCCGACTACTTGTTACACTGTACAACACTCCGACTACTCTTTACAATGTATAACACTCCGACTTCTTGTTACACTATACAACAATCCGACTACTTGTTACACTGTACAACAATCCGACTAATTGATACACTATACAACACTCCGACTACTTGTTACACTATATAAAACTCCGACTACTTGTTACACTGTACAATACTCCGACAACTTGTTACACTGTACAACAATCCGACTAATTGTTACACTGTAAAACACTCCGACTACTTGTTACACTATATAACACTCAGACTAATTGTTACACTATACAACACTCCAACTACTTGTTACACTATATAAAACTCCGACTACTTGTTACACTGTACAATACTCCGACTACTTGTTACACTGAACAACACGCTGGCTACTTTTTACACTATATAACAATCCGACTACTTGTTACACTGTACAACAATCCGACTACTTGTTATACTATACAACACTCCGACTACTTGTTATACTATACAACACTCCGACTACTTGTTATACTATACAACACTCCGACTACTTGTTATACTATACAACATTCCGACTATTTGTTACACTGCAAAACACTCCGACTACTTGTTACACTGTACAACAATCCGACTAATTGTTACACTGTAAAACACTCCGACTACTTGTTACACTATATAACACACTGTACAACACTCCGACTACTTGTTACACTGAACAACACTCCGACTACTTGTTACACTATACAACACTCCGACTACTTGTTACACTGGACAACACTCCGACTACGTTTTAAAATGTACAACAATCCGACTACTTGTTACACTGTACAACACTCTGACTACGTGTTACACTGAACAACACTCCGGCTACTTGTTACACTGTGCAACACTCCGACTACTTGTTACACTGAACAACACTCCGACTACTTGTTACACTATACAACACTCCGACTACTTGTTACACTGGACAACACTCCGACTACGTTTTAAAATGTACAACAATACGACTACTTGTTACTCTATACACTCCGACTACTTGTTACACTGAACAACACCCATGCTATGTTTGAAAATGTACAATACTCCGACTACTTGTTACACTATACAACAAACGACTACTTGTTACACTATAAAACACTCCCACTAATTGTTACACTATACAACACTCAGACTACTTGTTTTACTATACAACACTTCGACTATTTGTTACACTGAACAACACTCCGACTACTTGTTACACTGTACAACAATCCGACTACTTGTTACACTATACAACAATCCGACTACTTGTTACACTGTACAACACTCCGACTACTCTTTACAATGTATAACACTCCGACTACTTGTTACATTATACAACACTCAGACTACTTGTTACACTGTACAACACTCCGACTACTTGTTATACTATACAACACTCCGACTACTTGTTATACTATACAACATTCCGACTATTTGTTACACTGAAAAACACTCCGACTACTTGTTACACTGTACAACAATCCGACTTCTTGTTACACTGTACAACACTCCGACTACTTGTTACTCTGTACAACAATCCGACTAATTGTTACACTATACAACACTCCGACTACTTGTTACTCTGTACAACACTCCGACTAATTGTTACACTATACAACACTCCGACTACTTGTTACACTATATAAAACTCCGACTACTTGTTACACTGTACAATACTCCGACTACTTGTTACACTGTACAACAATCCGACTAATTGTTACACTTTACAACACTCCGACTACTTGTTACACTATATAACACTCAGACTAATTGTTATACTATACAACAGTCCGACTACTTGTTACACTATATAAAACTCCGACTACTTGTTACACTGTACAATACTCCGACTACTTGTTACACTATACAACACATTTAGACTACTTGTTACACTGTACAATACTCAGACTACTTGTTACACTGAACAACACTCCGACTACTTGTTACACTGTACAACACTCAGACTACTTGTTACTCTGAACAACACTCCGACTACTTGTTACACTGTACAACACTCAGACTACTTGTTACACTGTACAATACTCAGACTACTTGTTACACTGAACAATACTCCGGCTACTTTTTACACTGTATAACACTCAGACTACTTGTTACTCTGAACAACACTCCGACTACTCTTTACAATGTATAACACTCCGACTACTTGTTACTCTGTACAACAATCCGACTTCTTGTTACACTGTACAACAATCCGACTACTTGTTATACTGTACAATACTCAGACTACTCGTTACACTGAACAACACTCCGGCTCCTTTTTACACTATATAACACTCCGACTACTTGTTACTCTGTACAACACTCAGACTACTTTTTACTCTGAACAACACTCCGACTACTCTTTACAATGTATAACCCTCCGACTACTTGTTACACAATACAACAATCCGACTACTTGTTATACTGTACAACACTCTGACTACTTGTTACACTGAACAGCACTCCGGCTACTTTTTACACTGTATAACACTCAGACTAATTGTTATACTATACAACAGTCCGACTACTTGTTACACTATATAAAACTCCGACTACTTGTTACACTGAACAACACTCCGGCTACTTTTTACACTATATAACACTCAGACTACTTGTTACACTGTACAACACTCATACTACTTGTTACACTGTACAATACTCAGACTACTTGTTACACTGTACAACACTCATACTACTTGTTCCACTGTACAATACTCAGACTACTTGTTACACTGTACAACACTCAAACTACTTGTTACTCTGAACAACACTCCGACTACTCTTTACAATGTATAACACTCCGACTACTTGTTACACTATACAACACTCCGACTACCTGTTACACTGAACAACACTCCGGCTACGTTTTTAAATGTACAACAATCCGACTACTTCTTACACTGTTCAACAATCCGACTACTTTTTACACTATACAACACTCCGACTACTTGTTACACTGAACAACACTCCAACTACTTGTTACAATGTACAACGCTCCGGCTAATCGTTCCAATGTACAACACTCCGACTACTTGTTACACTATACAACACTCCGACAACTTGTTACACTATACAACACTCCGACTACTTGTTACTCTATACAACACTCCGACTTCTTGTTACACTGTACAACAATCCGACTACTTGTTACACTGAACAACACTCCGACTACTTGTTACAATGTACAACACTCCGGCTAATCGTTCCAATGTACAACACTCCCACTTAAATTCATTACTTTTTTGTTTTTCTTTGGACCACGTGTTGTTCCTTTCGAACCAATGTTACGGCACTCAGGTTTTTTCAATAACATTTTTAGGCCACCGGATTTTACATAAATGAAATGTATCACTTTACGACATGGCATGATTGAAAAAACCTGAAAGTAATTTGTTAAGCGTACACACTATGCGTACGTTGATTCGAGCATATATTTCAATTTTAAACGTGTTTGTACTCATATTGCCTTAGATATCTTTACGGTACAATACATAGTTTAAAGTGTCAGCTGTACTAGTTTCGTTCTGTATGTTTAATAATCTATTGCGAAGTACATTAGCAGTTCACTGACGCTACATCGATGATTGCTCAAAATGCGTCAAAATCCTAGCGGTACGCATATATTGTAACGCTACGAACACTACAGCGAGAGTTTTATGAAAGCATTTATTTCTCAATCAGTGTGAAATTGCTTTTCATTTTCGTTACACAGGACTGAATAAATACGGCTTTGTACGAGGTATAATGATAACCAGAAACGCTTTTCTCCTTTTATATATGCTTCACTAAATGAATTTCTCGTACGTTTCTCGTAGGTCCGACATCTTTGGAAAGCTTGTAGTTGGTTTTGATGCCTCTTCGGGTTTACAATAACTTAGTGACTTTATGGTGCTTGCATGTGCGAGGTTTATCATATGTACATACATTATTGGTTAAAAACTTGTTCTTCACATTAAAAAAACCCAGGTGCCTTGTGATCTGTTTCGTAAGGACAGAATCTTCAGTACGATCTCTACTGACAGCAGCACTGACTTGGTCGCTAAATCTGAGTTGGGTATAAACAAAATTACACCCTGATATTTTCCTTACTAGTTTTGTTGATATCATGTATTTGCCCTTCATTAGAGATGGTATATAGGTTGTTACTCGGGGCGTTACCTATTTCCATATGTTTCCATTTATCAATATTTAGCGACATAAGTCAGGTATCGGTCCATTCACAGATTGAAGATAATTTCAACCACTTCATGATAACAGCCTTTCCATTGATATTTTATTAAACCTAAAGCGTTTTTCCGAGTATTTTGTCGGGACTACGCTAAATTGCACTCTGCCGACAACAAACTATAGTTAAAAAACCGAAATGCCACTGTTAACGAGACGCTCTATCCGGAATATTGAAGTTGTAATGAAAAGATCAAGCACTGTCCAGAATAACAAGATTGTCTGGACTTACGAAGCTCAACTGAACACAACACACACAGGGAGATAACTATTGATTTTTTTAAACAAAAGATACCACTTGTACGAGATTTTACAATTTGTTTTTGGAGCTTCACAAGAAGTTGTTCGAGCAACCAAAAACGATCAATCAGTTGTTGCTAGCGATGATGACAATGCATGTACTGCCCTAGAAATTCTTCCTCCAGCTACCCATTCTGCCTCTTGTGCCAGTGTCAACCACGGTGCAAATCCGTAGGATCACACATACATGTAGTCACGTCATATATGAAATGCACTCAAAAAGCCAATTGCCATTTCAAATTGTTTCGTCCTTTCAAGCCACTTCTTGTTTCCTGTCTAATTCGACAATAAATTAATGCAGCTTCTCTTCCAATACAAAGATGGCTGCCATTGACTCGCAGCTGGGCCTGCGCACTGCGTCTAAATATAATTAATTCTGCGATGATGCGTCAGAAAATGTAATACCTAGACATATGAATTCATCAACAAAAAATTAAAAATGACACTTAAAATATGTGTTTTTTTTATTAGATCCCTCATAATTTGGCTGTATTGAAATATCAGCGAACACAAAATAGTGTTAATGGTCCTTCAATGGCGGACTTTATTATTTTTACATAACGGCAATACAAATAATTGCACAAGCTCCAAAATCTGGGACAAATATCAGAATAGACTTCCACAAGTTCCAATTATTGAGAAAAAAACACATGTTGATTGAAATATAAGTATTTGCAGTTCATGTTGAATTTGTTTCAAGACTTACTCAATTCATCTCCACATGAAATCGACCAATGCAAGATTCAATCAAATCCAGTGTCCGAACTTACCAGGTTTCACTGTATGACAATAAAAGCTTAGAATAGATCGAAGTGTGCGGACTAAACAGTTTCCACCGAACATTCAAGTCAAAGTGTCCAGACTAGGAGGGTTCAACTATACACACAAATCAAAGCGTTCGGACTAACGAGATTTCACCGTATGTACAAAATAATTCCCTGATCTAACAAGATCCAACGCTTATTGAAAATGACTGGACTGAAATTGGCCTGTGAACATTCGAGCTGAAGTGTCCGGTTAATCTAGAATAGAACAAATATACAAAATCATTTGTGAACCCAAATGTTAAACCATCAATACTGTCCATTGTTGATGATGTCCAGACTAGCAAAGTTCCATTTTACACTCACTATATTATGCACGTAGGAGCTTTGTGTAATATACCGTTATTGTGTGAGTGCTATGCCAGCAATGCGTTCATTGACAGGTTATCATTACCAGTATAGTGCAGACAAATTGAATAACCAACAATAAGACATGAGACTATACATCTGACACCTTGCGCATCGCGTTACGCGCCTTCAGGAAAATACCACTTCCGGTCTTCACTGAAACCAGACATAGAGAGTCGTTTGAATATTGTCACTGTTCAAACTGGATCTTAATGTTTTTACGTTCGTCTCCATGAGACGTATTATTAAATACGTTGTCCGTCCGTTGGTCTGTAAACCATTTTTTTTAATATTAACTAACGAAAGTAAACGTCTGCAGTATCCAAGGCAGTCGCTTCCTAACGATTGACTATATGTCAAATTTAAACTAAGTCAAAGTTGAATGTTACGGGCAGAACATCCTTCAGTTTAGCAAAGATTTTAATGAATCTCCAAGTATAAAATACGAACTATCTCTAAGAGGCGTGATATGAAACAATATATATATATATTAATATAAACTTAACTTATTTTACAACAATTATGAAACAAGTTCTTTCAACTGATATTTATTACTCTTGTTAGCCCGAATGATAGCGCGCGGGGGTCTAAATGTGGGAGGAAACTGGAGTGCCCGGAGTAAAAAAATACAAGTGCAGGTGCCTTTTGATCGGAGAATCGAACCCCGGCCGACTTGGTGAAAGACGAGTGCATTATCCACTGCGCCACCCGACCCCTCTTGAACGAATGTCGGGGCATCAATACAATAGTACATGTTAGGTCACAAATTGAGGTCAAAGTTGAAGTCAACTCTCTAGTTTTTTTTCTTTCAAAGAAAACAATTCAACAAATATGAACGTTAACCTGTAAACATATGTGTGCTGCTATAAACTTGTAGGTTTTGAGCTTCAAGGTAAACGTGACCCTTTATTACCAAAGTCTTGCCTCTGACAGTGCCCTCGCAAAGCTTTTTGGGGGCTTTTTTAGAATAATAATAACTAATTTGTGGGTTTATTTGAATGTTTATCATGAGCCACATGCATATGTGATATGACAGATGGATTAATTACCAGTGCATGTAAATGCGAGATATTGCTTCATATTTAATATCTTGACTTTGAAAGAAGTTTTATGAGCTTGAGACTGAATCATTATCATACATTTACGAGTTATCTCCCACTCTACGATCAACATGGTTTTCACTAAATAAATCATGAAATATGTGTTTACTTTTGTAATGCAGTTATTAATGTCTTAAGCAATGTTACACCGATAGGTGCACATACATTTCAAACTTATATACCTTTTTCAAATTTTAAAATCTTGTTTTAACTATTATTTTTTCTGCATAGACTAAAAAGAAACACTGCAAAAACCTTTATGTTTGACATCGTGAGGAATAACACTTTCAGCGTAGTTTTGTATTACTTCTCCAAATTTCTCAACTCAAATAGTTACAATGCCAGTTCTCCATTAAAATCAAATCGCAGTACCCAACACAATCCCTATACAAGCATCCCACATAATCCAAGTTGTCCACACCATCCCGGTACCGCAAATTATACTCGTCACACCATCCCGGTACCGCAAATTATACTCGTCACACCATCCCGGTACCGCAAATTATACTCGTCACACCATCCCGGTACCGCAAGTTATACTCGTCACACTAATCCAGTGCCCCAAAGCATTCGAGTACCCCTCGTCGTTCCTGCACCCCACAAATACCAAGTATCCCATATCATCCAGCTCCCCACATGGTCCCCGATATATGTCTCACACAGTTTGTCAATACATACAGAGTGTCCCACTAAAGTACGTTTCAAGCGCTACTACTGCCAGCATTAAACTATTGAAAAGGCATCGTGTTTCTTGTTCTTACTTTCATTACGCAGCCAATGATTCTCGGATACATTGCTTACAAGTCTTGACGTGGCGATTCACACGTTCCGTTGGCGCTTGGGTCTTCACAATCGTTCTTAACATTTAGACTCTTGCCTGCGTTTGGATCCTAACTATCGCAATCAGCTGCAGACAAAGTGCTATAAAAGGCTATCGGAGTCACTAAGTCTCACATTGACGTTTCGACGAGTTTTATTTTACGGGTTGGTTTCATTCCGCGCCACTGGTCATTTCCAACAAATATATTTTAGTATTCTAGCGCAATCCGATGACTGGAATCAAGCATAAGTTACTGGATAAGGAACTAACACTGCGAGGTGACATTAGGCCGTCTGCGTCTCTATGACAGATCCAAGTAAAGCCAATAATCTGCATTCGGTCTAAATATCAAATGGTTCTGATTATTAAAAAAAAAACATAATATGGAAGATAAATGTCAATGCATAGTACAGCTTATATAGATATACGTTTACGGAAACATAGATAACTCAACATGTACATAAATCGCGCACGATCAATTCGAAAATTATCCGGATACACATCTCCATAAATAGTAGATAACAAACATGTTTACTACGTCCCCATCAGTTGGATCATAATAATATGGATGTCTTTAATTTGTGGTATAAACTGATATATTTATATCGTATGAAATATGAACGTAAGAACGTAAGACACAAACATGCGATTGCACTGGTATTGCGGTTTGCCAATACTGCACTGCACCATACAGCTATTTCGTCCTTTGAGGACTCATCGCTGATGCTAAAGGTCTGCGCTAGTGTTAAGGATGTACTCTTCTGAGGTTTCAGTCACGTTCAAGTCTCGTTTTGATCTGGTGTAACAGGTTTTTGTAGTATTTAACAAATTATGATAGGGTTAATAGCAAACACACATCTGAAAAACATGTCAAAAAACTAGATGTCTGTTGTGTGTAGAACATTTTTTACAAGAATTTGAAAACAATGACCAATTGGGCGGCCATTTTGAAAAAGTGTATTTATGTGAATTTCTTGCGCTTCACAAAGGGCAAAATATCACCTTTTTTGACATAAGATTGATCACTTAAATTGTCATTGTGTCATCATTTTTAAATGTAGCAGGTTCAATTTTGCTGTACAACTTCATAATGTTCAATATGATTAAAATAATATGCAAAAAAGTGGAAAGTTATATATTTTTGTGGGTTTTTTTTTACGTATTAGGGTAACTGAAGCACTTTTGATTGTTGACCCCGAAAAAGGTGAAAAATAACACAAATAATAATGGGACAAAAAAAAAAGCACAACGCGATCCCCCACCCCCCACCCCCCAGTTAGGGGTAACTGAAATCGCATTTCTGAGTAAAATGAAGAAGATTAAGAAATTTTACTTCCTTAATTTAAAATAAATACTATTTTTATCAATTCTACAAACATTCATACATATCTGATAACACACTTGGAAGAAATTGTATGAATTTGTTCTGCAAATGGTCAAAACCCGAAAATTCACCTAAAATCACCTATTGTGTTAAATTGGTATCTTTGACCGATCCTAGCACAAAAACGAAAACACGGACATATATTTTTTTTGCATTTTCTACTATGCCATGATCTCCTTTTTTCAAAAATCAATATAAGAAAAAAAGTTTAATACAGGAATTTTTTGACTTCTCAGAGGTGTACATCCTTAAAACAGAAGGGGGATAAATAAAACTGCTTTACTAAAACAAATGTATGAATTTCAAAAGTTGTAGTTTAAATTAATGGTTGCAGATATATCTTATAACCTTTTTATTTATAAAATGTGTAACATGTTTTATGAATTATGTGAGATATCTTATAAAGTAAAAAAGCTTTCAAAATTATAAGATATATTATATACATGTATAATTTTATGATATACAAGATCGACATTGCTCCTTAAATACATGCTAATTGTGGCTTGCAACATTTTGATATGAAAATACATATTAAAAATTGACATCTGAATTAGATTTGTTTCCAGACAATTATAATGTAATTTCCCAATTATTATCGATTTTACAGTGAAATCTGTATAAAATTGACGCTGTTTTTCTACCACACATTCCTACTGAAAGAGTTGCCTCATGATGTCGTGGTGAACCCAATGCATGCCCGCCAGCTATGGCACATAGAATATAGGAAACCGGAATACACTGGTGAAGTGTGGGAGAAACGTTATGTTATAAACCCTCCACACAACTAGCAGTAATATTAGCTGTTCATGTGTAACCACGTGTACAAACACAAGGCCATGTTAGTCGGGGAAATTAAGCTACTGGTAGTGCAACAGATTGAGAACCTAGTGAACTTACCATAACACTTACGCATGCTTCAGTGAAAGTCGCCCGGGTCCTTTATCTCTTCAATTGAAGAGATTTGGCGAACAATATTATGATCATGCAGTGTTCAATTCACGTCCACTTGGTTTATGCATAGTGGCTTTGCGTCTTCGCCATACTTAAGGTTACATGAATGATTGACGAAGTAAAGCCTCATAACTGGCACACAGTAAGATGGCACTCCACACCGCACATGACATTTTACGCGGTAACATGGCATTCCACACTGTAACATGACACTCCACACGTTATTATGACGTTCCACACGGAAGCATGACACTCCAAATGATAACATGACATTCCACACGGTAACATGACACTCCACACGGTAACATGACACTCCACACGGTAACATGACAATCTAGTGAATCTATATGGTAACATGAAACCCCACATGGCAATATTACATTCTACACGGCAACATGACATTACACATGGTGACATGACAATCTAATGAATCTACACGGTAGCATGACACTCCACACGGCAACATGACAATCTACACGGCAACATGACATTCCACATGGAAACAAGATATTCCAAAAGGTTACTTGACACTCCTCACTGAAACATGACATTCCGCACTTTAACATTGCACTCCACACGTTAATAGGACATTCCACACGGCAACATGAAATTCCACACGGTTACATGACACTCCACACGGTTACATGACATTCCACATGGTAACATGACTATATACACGGTGAGTCAAATGACTTCTACGCTTAATGGTCGGCGCGTAAACAAATAGAAGATTTGAGCGGAGGAATACAGTGAACCTTAAAACTATGCTACCGGTATGTGTCATCATGTAAACCGTTGAGCGTGGCATTCCCGGCCTCGGGGGAGAAAGGATGTGAAGATCCGAATAAAATAAACGCAAAATGTGGATTTCGTGTCTTATTATAAAAAAACAAAAACAATGATGAACAGTACGATCAGTAAACAAACAACTGAAAACACTGACGGTGTTTGACATATTTATTCAGTCATTTGCAGTATATGCATTTTTATTATACCATACCAGGAATACCTTTCACATAAACAATTATTTTTGTTACTTTCGTTTTTTTATCAGTTCCTTTTTTCGTATCCCGGTCTGGCATTTGCATTTTTTATTTCCTGTTACTTTTGGTGGCAAACAAGAAACGCACGGAAGTTGGTACCGGTTTAAGCACTATTATGTGCTATTTAGACAGTGTAACGTCTTAATAATCATAACTTTTTAAAAAATGTCTACAACAACTGACGAAAATGTTACCGACTCAAAAAGTTCGGTATAAAATAGCGTTATCTTTGGCGCCATATTATGACGTCATAACAACATTATAACGCTTGACATCAAGGCTGTGCGCTATTTCTAATGAGCTACTAATACAATTTCTAACGTTTTCAGCTATAATTTGTTATGAGTTACTCACAAAAAATAGTTTCAATTGAGTTGAGAAAATATTAATTTGTTGCATGTACCAAAACAAGCACTTATTCTACCGTTAGTCAGCTATTTGAACAGAAAGTCTGCGGCTTGTGGAATCCCATATGCAGGTAAACATAGCCACTTTGTACATGTACCTGGATTGTAGTTTTCCCCGCCCAGGGCACTTATATAAATCGTTAAGTTGTGAAAATCCAGGTGAAGGGTAGTTTTAGACCAAAACGAATGAAAATAACAAATATTTAACGTCCAGTTGTGTTTTCATAGCAGTCATACGGTATCATATATCGGCTCTCTTTGTCAAGCACATGGCGCCAGGTAAAACTCCGGTCACTAATCAAAATGTGCTTTACCTGTTTTGTTACCTGGGAGCCAAACCCATTATTGACAGTCTTACGGTCAATGTAATACTTTGTAACACGCATTGTGAAATTGAACATAATCTTTACTAATATCATAAACAATATATATGTATACAGTGTTCCTTATTCCATACGAGCCTTCCGGATTTTTTTCATTCGGTAATATTGATTAACAAATTGTACCAAATCGCACATTTGTGCGGAGGGAAGCGCACAATGGGGCGAACGATACTTAAATCGCACAGTTGTGCGCACCATGTGTGGACGATGCATGCACGACGTGCGCACGCTTGTTTTTGGTGCACTGTGAGGTCACTGACACACAACTTAGTTCATACGTTAGTTCAAAGATGTTTACGGGAATAGTAATATAATAATATGGAAATAAATCTCATTACTGGAAAATACCCTGGTGAAACTTTTCTTTTTGATCAGGTCGTCAAAGGCTCGTCAAGTTCACAGATGTAATTCATCTGGCTTAGTTTTCAGCGAGCAGAAATATGCCGGAACGTTATTCATAGAGGGTCTATTTTTAAAAAGTTCAACTAATTAACTAATGAAGTAATAATCCTACGTTAATAAAATGCGCCTCCTGTAAGTCAGTAAAGCATGTCCACACTGACGTGGTAAATAATTAGCTGTGGCATGATGCAAACAACGTGCACTCATTTGGAGCTTTTATTTATCCTAATAAAAAGGTATTAGATGAAAGAAATATTCCATATTTCGAAACAAAATACCGTTTTATAGAATACTTCAGCTATATTTTAACTTTCTTGATGCAATGCTTTACTTTTGTATAAAAATAATACGAATTATTTATAGAATAATTCAACATTAACAATGCTTTTAACGAATGCATTTGTAAAAAATTACTTGTCTAATTTTTTTTAAGAAAACTATCTTTTTAATGAGTACTTTATGGTAGTGCGTTTCCTTAAAGGTCGCGTTGATTGGAAGAAAATACCACTACTATAGGGTATCATACACGTCGAAGCAACTACATTTTAAATGATTTCTGAACGACCCTTCAATTTAATAAGACCTCACTCTCTCGGTCGATTTCTTCGTCCTCTTAGTAACCTTTTACGAAACAATTTAAAGAATCATAATTGTTTTTTTACTGCAACGGCGTTTCGATTAATACAGTGTAAAGAAGGACTGCTGTTTGTGATTCTTTTAGCGTTAGAATGATTGTTCCGGTAGCAACGAACCAAAACACACATTTGTTAATCGTTTCCATAACAACACGCGCAGTCAAAAAGGTCGATGATTCATCTCCTACGGCAAAGAGCTACAATATGTTTAACCACGTTCGGTAATGACGAGTGTATTTCTTTGGGCACAACGCCATATTTGTGATCAGCTTCGTTCGTCAAACCAAAGTGTAACTGATCTTTCCCTTTGCTTACATGAGTTCCGAGAGTATTAAAGACCATGATAGGTGCTTTGCAATATCAGAAAAGGAGCTGGTTTGAAAACCTGTATCAGATCCTGATCGTTCAACATTGATCCTTGAAACCAATGAGCGAAATCAAGTTAAAATTAATCAAATAAAAAACGTAAAGCAAGTCTGGAGAGAAACAATTGAGAGAAACGAAATGCGTGTTTACAGGCGGTGAATTAGGAGTTCTGCATTTCTGGATGCTGTCAACGTGTTTGTGTATGTTCGACACCGTCAAGTGATAAATAGTACTTTAGGCGTTCCCAGATAATTAAACACATTAGCGTACGGTTTTCACTGAGTTCACGATCAATAACTTCATAAAACTAAAACCAAAAAGAAACTTCAAAGTGGTTTTTTTTTCTCAATTTGAATAATATTACATTGTATTTATGCATGAAAAAATCCTTCGATGAGCGCCTTTATATAGAAATTATGCATTTTTCTTTTATTAAAATCAAACCAATATCACTCGTTATCGTGACCACTTTTGAATATTAGATATTTGTGTTAAATAATTTCTTTCTTATTTCAAGGAGACATATGCGCTTGTCTAGAGGTTACGATAAAACTACGAAAATACAAACCAACAATAAAACCGATAAACTAACGTTTTCATAATTCCACTCAAAGCACACTTTCAATGCAAGTCAACTTCCTATACTGATACTATACGGTACTGCATTTTGCACGTGCATATGAAGGCAACATGGATGGAATTATTAAACAATCCCTAAGGGAATTGGGCATTGTCTCACGCTAAACAGTGGAATGACAGACAAATAGAGACAGGCACGGTAGTTTAGTTGTTCGACAACGAGCTCGTGACCGAAGGGTTGCGGGTTCCAGTCAAGTCACGGTACCGTGTTGTATTTTTGAGCAAAATACTTTACTCCGCTTGTTCTAGTCTACTCAGTTGTAAATGAGAACGTGGTTGGGCAGTGCTCAAAGTGTAGGATGCTAGCTACACTGTATGTGCGCCGAAATGGCAGCACTAGCTGTATGCTCCCCAGGGAGTTTAACACGATATTGTCTGGTTGCAAGGGATAATAATTTGTGAACCGCTTTGAGACGACCTACGAACTAGGTTGTGATAAAGCGGTGTATAAGAACCTTGAGTTATTGTTATTATTATTTCTACAATGTAGATTTATTGTCTACTCCACGTCTGTAAAAATAAATTGTCGTTGCGAGTTCCAAACATTTGTCTTTTCTGCTGCTACAATTTGTTTTGCGTCTGTAAAAAACATGTTCTTTTGACTGTACCTACAAAACATGTAAGTGTCCGTGCCTGTACTTTAGTATAGACGTCATTAGAGGGGGGAGGGGGTTACCGTTGGTCACGTTTATATGGAGGGGTTTGTACTGAATGACCTCTTACCTGATGATGCCATAATGCCTTTGATATTTTCAGATGACGTCCCAAGGGTTGTCTGGCGGGGTTGTCTGGACTAACATGGGGGTTGGACTGCGGGAGCAGTAACATCTGGATCGTGTTGAGAGTGTTTTCAACATGCCAGCCTTGCTTTGAGAGGGTGATTTAATATATACACCCTACTCGAGTTGACTATCGTAGTATTTAACAATTTCTACCTATTCTATAGCTTTAAACAGTAATGATTCAAGAAATTATTAGAATTGTGATATAAAATACGTTTAAAAGTAAAGAAAATACATGATAATCGTAGCTAATCATAGCCTACGCCCTACCCGGGCATAGTTGTAATGTTTATTTTATTCGTTGCCGTCTGAAGTTAAAAAGTTTTGGAATTTTTACGTATGTTACCTTACTGATGTATTTCTAATTTATTGTATTTTAACTGTACATACTATTTTAAATGGTATTTTTTATTTATGTTACTTTACTATTAAACATCAAGACTCCATACACGGCCAGTAAACCAGACAATTCCCCTTTAATTGGAAGCGAGATTGCAATCGAGATAGACCGGGCATGCCAAAACAGAATGACTTAAAAAACAGGACGACTCTGAAACACCAAATATCAGCTCGTTCAGCTTAGTCAGCATGAAATTTTGATGAAAAATATCGATTTGTTTCGTTTTCGTTAAAATATCGATAAATTATTAATTTTATTAATTTCATGAAGAGTAAATACTAAATTTGTAAGAAAAAATAACACTTTTAAATGTTTATCTGTTGTTTTTTTAATTGTATGAAATGTCTTTGTAAAAATAAACCAAAAACAATTAAGGTAAAGGGAAGTAGCTCCACATGCTTGTTTCCGGATATTTTGCTGTCTTTCCAATTACGTTTAACTAGTTTGTATTTCCGATTATGGAGGCTACGATTAGCAACGATTATCGGGTATTTTCTATGAAATCCCCACCTACAATAACGCTCTCGCACAGGAATTCAAAAGTAGAATTCATCTCGCTATGACCAAAAACCAACCCGTAAGCTAGATATCGTACACTTACTTTTAAACGTATTTCATGACAATTCTAACTATTTCTTCTGTTTTAAAACCATAGAGTAGTTAAAATTGTTAAATAGCTTCAAACGGCAGCGAATAAAATAAACATTTCAACTATGCTCCGGTAGGACGTAGGCTACGACTAGCTACGAGTATCAGGTATTTTCTGTACTTTAAAACGTATTTCATCACAATTCTAACTATTTTTTGAACCATTACTGTTTTAAAGCTATAGAATAGGTAGAAATCGTAAAATAATACGACAGTCAAATCGAGTAGGGTGGCATGTTGAAAACACTCTCAACACAATCCAGATGTTACAGCTCCCGCAGTCGCGACAAGACATCCGGATCATGATTTTAGCGCAACTAATTTAACTAACAGTATAAGACTTTCTTTGATGATATTTGTCTGAGGTGCCTTAACAGATTAAAGACACAAATTTTCCCGCTGTTCTTTTTATGTTGAAAAGTGTATATAGGATCAGTTAGTCTAGAAACACATTAGAGGTTTGACAAAAAGACGACAAAGTGTATGCTTCTGCGGTCTTGGTCAGGCGTCACAAAGCTTATCTAACCTTGGACATAATTTTGATTAAGCAGCTGTAAAACGACACCTCTCATATGCGTGTAGACATGGAATCTCCTAAGTTGTTTCTCCTTTTTGTTGTTATGAATATCTGTTGCATGTACGAGACACAACAGTTCGAGAGGTAAACAGTGGCCTCTATAAAAATACAACTAAAGATTGATGACCAGAGAATATAGTCAATGATATTTTTGATGAGTTACTAATGCAGAAAATTGTGAACGACATTTGTAAATTGAACGCTGTACTTCTTAAAGCATTATTCTTTTTGTACAATGTTTGTTAATTTAAACATTTTTTAACGTTTTGGTTTCCATAGTGTCCGGAATATTATAGCCGGCGCACGGAGCCGAACAGTCCAGGGCCAAGTCGTACAGTGTGGCTTTGTTAAATGTCGCCGCTACCACTAGTTTTGCGGGATCGGATCAGCGAAAATTAGAGAAAGAATGAGAAGAGAAATCCATTTATCCCTTTCATAACAGGGATTTTCCTGTGTGACAATGCGGTACCCACCAAGATTACGATAACACCGTTGAAGACAAATTTGTGCATAACGCACCAAATGGCGATGGCTGAGATTATTTTATATCCTTTCTTTCTTTTTGTTTAAATCTTTGATCATTAACGTCAGTGTACCCAAATTGATACCCATTTCCAACGTTTACCTTAATTTCAGATTTGCCACTTGATGTTTTCCAAATCTTTGTTTTATTTTGGCAAAGAGTGAATATGATCTCTCTTTCCGTGCGTCGGTTTGGTTATTACAGTGCCTGTTTATTAATAGAACGGTAAATATCACGTGTCGTCACTTCCGGTATTGAACATGGATGTGTACCCAAATTGATACCCAACAAGAAAAAGCGATGAAGTGCCATTACTGCGATATTTTGTATGGGCAATTATTGAGATTACTTTGAACAATTAGGATGCTTGTGTGCCTCCTTGTGTATATCCAGGGAAAATCGACCTCGAAAAGTATATACGTCTCTGGAGTATTTAATACATTTTTCAAACATCATGAAAAGGTTAAGAAAACATGTTCATGTCAGCAGTATTTTTTTTGCCTAATTTTGTTTCATCTGACATTTTCACTCAACAAGAGGCCCAGGGGGCCTGTATCGCTCACCTGGTTATTTAAGCAATCATGGCTAAATATTTACATTTGCTCTGTAATGCCAATTTGTAACCACTTCATACATGTAGGGTAAGAACTTGGAAGCGTTACTATGGAGACGTTATAACTCATAAAGAATTAAGGTTGTTACTATTACTAGCACATTAGTTGGGTTGGAGATAAAAAGTATGTGATGGCTGTTCATTTGTCGTATTGTCTATATAAACAATACCAAACTTTACCCCCTCCCAAAAACAAATGAGGGACCTGGGGCACATGCCAATCACAAAGTATATAAACCACTCGAAGGCCTTTACAACTATGAGTAGTATTTGATACTAGCATTTCTGGAATTGCAGAAGAAGATTTTTGAAATTCGCCTCCTTTTTTACCCCGAACCCAGTCCCATAGGGGGTCAGGGTCACAAACATTATACCAGCAGACCTTCTTCCCCTAACAAGTATTTCTGTCAAATATGAACAAACTCCGTTCAAAACATTCGAAGATATGGCCTGTTATGTATATTTCCTATATAAACTATACTTAATTTCACCCCCTCACCAGGGGCAAACGGGGGGCTTGGTAGACATGAAAATCACAATTTTTATAAATCACACAAACGCTTTAACAGCTATGAGTAGTATTTGATCCTGGCTTTTTTGTATCTAGTGAAGAAGATTTTTGAAATTTTCCCAAATGTCTCCCCTTTTTGGCCCCTAACTCAGCCCCCTAAGGGGTCGACTCATAAATATTATACCAGCAAACCTCCTTCCCCTAACAAGTATTTCTGTCAAATATGAGCAAATTCCGCTCAAAACATTGGAAGATATGGCCTATTATGTCTATTTCATATATAAACTATACTATATTTCCCCCCCCCCCCCCCCTTCAGGGGCAAACCGGTGTCCTGAGAGACATGGAAATCACAGATTTTATAAAACACCCGAAGGCCTTTACAGCTATGAGTATTTGATTCTAGCATTTCTAGAACTGGAGAAGAAGATATTTGAAATTTCCCTAAATGCCCCCCCCCCTTTTTCGGCCCCTAACTCAGCCCCCTATGGGGGGGGGGGGGGGGGGGGGGGGGGCAGGCTTACACGGTTTATACCAGCAGATCCTCCTCCCCTAATAAGTATTTCTCTCAAATATGAACAAATTGTTTTCAAAACAATGGAAGATGTATATTTCCTATATAAGCTATACTACATGTAAATTTTACCCCATCCTCAGGGGCAAACGGGAGCCCTGGGAGACATGAAAATCACGAATTGTATAAATCACCCAAATGCCATAACAGCTATGGGTGGTATTTGATCTTCGCAATTCTATAACTAAAAAAGAGGAGTTTTGAACCCACCCCACCCCACCCCATTCCCCCCTNCAGGCTCATAAAACTGTAACCTGCACATCCCCTCCCCCTAACAAGTATTTCTATTAAATGTGAACAATTTCCGTTCAAAACAATGGAAGATATGGTCTATTATGTTTATTTCCTATATAAACTATACTTAACTTCACCTCATCCCCAGGGACAAACGAGCTAAAAATGGAGGGAAAGGAATGAATCTGAATGAATAATCAGGTTAATCAGTATTTTGTTACATGTTCACTAAAAACAAAATTTAACAAAATACTATAAGCATTGCATGTAGCTGATAATCAAATGATAATCTGTCTTGATATGTGAAAATATAAACAGTTTTCATAAAAACCTGATATTTCAATATTGACTACCCTGCAAATTCATTCCATCTGATATTGATACATGTATATATATATATACATTTTCAAATATACAATGTATTTGAAACAGATTAAGAATTTTACATGCTGCGCACTTTAAATGTTAAATCTTCTACATGTCAATGCATAGAGTATCAAGCCTATACAAACTTTAAAGCAAGGAAGACAATTGAATATAGACTAATTCAGATGATGCGAAAAAATATTAGAGAATAAGTTAATAAATGGTAAGGTTAAAATACAATTCTCCTGTTTTATGTCTGTTTAATGGCAAGCATACAACATAATGCGCGCTAGCGCATTATGATTTGTTTGCTTGCAAAGCTGTGTCATTCAAATAGATCATAAATATCATACAAAAACAGTTCAATACTTATATTTACATTTTCTCTGCCTCTTATGTTCTTTTTTAACTTATAATTTATAATTAAAATTAAAAATGCCCGCCTTATCGACAGTCCAAACAATTTCGTTCAATAGTTTGAACAGCGTATTGTCGCGTGCTGATTGGCAAACAAATTAGTACTTTGACATTTTAACAAACACTTCAAATTTATTCCACAATTTAGTATCAATACAATTGCGTATGATATGTCTATAGGGTGATTCCAGTTTTTCAATAGAAATCTGAGCTGAAAGTTAGATTTGAAATTGTTTCGATTTTCCCCCGGAACAAATTTCGCGCATGGATAAATACAGTGAACACCGTGAATGG
>NW_018403340.1:6537-29477 GCF_002113885.1 Mizuhopecten yessoensis | reverse complement strand
TGTGTCAGTAGGTCTATAGAATATGTGTATTTCAGACATTTATAACGAACCCCTGTTGATCAGTGCAGTGTAACAGACGATATTTCTGATAAATTGCATGAGCGTTAAAATTGTTTCCATTGCCGGCATTGGTGATTTCAACCGATGTGCATTTTGTACGATATTGCAGACCTTGGTCTTGTTTTCGTTGTAATGAAAGTGTTTTTTATTTTATTTTTTATTTTGCACATAAAGTTACAATGAAATTATCAAATCTCACAATGCCGAGCGATATTTCAGCACCCGTCATGTTTATTTACATTGGATATTGTAGTTCCGGTCAGTGTTGTAATTAATACGCTAAGAATTGTGTCTCGTGCGGCATGGTAATTATGTCTCGTGCGGCATGGGAATTAAAGTCCCATCAACGACACAGCTCTCAAAGAGGCTATATAGTGACAATGCCATGCAAATGTAAATATATTTATATACATGTGTGCAGCCTGAAGTTCAGATGTCAGAGTTTTGTTGTTGCATAGTTTGGCCACATCATCCACTTTGATAATGTTTAAGCAAACATGAAGTTTGATATTGAACATGAGTTAATGATTTGTTTTAGAAATTAGAAGAGAATGAATAAAGACTCTTGGAGATATTATTAACAGGTTTGATGGTGGAGATTATTTTCCTAATTGCATGTATCTGTGCTGTGGATGTAATTTAACTTGGTCAGGTATACTTATATTCTCATTTCTCTTGTTAAGCTTTTATGATTGCATAAACATGTCGTGACTTAATCAGTAAAGGTATTTTTGTCTAAAGTATATTATACATGCATTATATATCATGCTGAAGACTTTTATGATTGCAAAAAAAGGAAAAGAAAACAAACTAAATGTGATATATGTGATATTTGATATAATTAAAGTTTCTTGAGTAAAGAAGTCTAACATGGAGGGTCCATGGGAGTACCACAGCTAGATCTTGGCTAAATACCACCCCCTGGACCAGGTTGAAGTAATTTGATTTATAGTCATAGATTTCAGCTTCTGTACATCTCATCTATAGTTGTATCCCGTGCATAAATTGCATTTTATTCTATGCAATTCTTTCAGATCATTTGTAATGCTGTCACGATCAATGTATTTTCTAGTCTTGAATATAAAACTATTACATCACACAATTTATTTTTTTGTGTTTTAATACATATGTCATGAAAGTTTTAGGAAAATGCAATAACATTTATATGAACCTCTCATCATGGAAAATAAAATTTGTCATTTCCTCTTCAAGTCGCCTTCAGCTATAATGATGTCCAATGTACAGAAATTTGCTGCACTGGACATTCAATCTTAATTATTTCGATATTATTTTACATTTTGTGTATCATTTGTCAACCTCATTCAGGTGACCGTTAAGGCCCCATGGTCTCTTTTTTATGTATGAATCATGTAATGACATTTTGAAATCAGATAGATGTATGCATTTTTATGTAAGAAAATTGTTCTAGTATCTTCTGGAATAACATATACCATCTCTGTATGCTCAGCTTTGAAAACTGTTCTCATACATTTCAAATTTTGGTAAAGCTTGTCCATTTTCTGACAGATACAGGTTTGGGGGTTGCTGTGGAATATTTTGAAGTAACAACCTGTGGGGAATATGCCTGACCATTCTTCATGCATAGCCTATTCTGAGCAGCCATTCCTTTACCAAAGCCAGTTTCATCAACATTTTAAAGCAGGTGTGGTTTATTTTCAATATCTGATTCGATTAAAAGTCAACACTTAAGAACGGAGATAGCTCAAGTGCATAATGTACATGTAATAGAAGTACCACATATACCATTAATCAATGCAATTTTGTAAAAATACAAGTTCCAATGCATTATTATAAAATATTGGGTAGATGTTGTAAATCAAGTTGTAAATCAAGTTGTAATTAAACTTTTACTTTGTTTCAGGTTCAAGCTTGATTTTGAAAAGATAGGATTGTCCATTTTTCCAAATAGTGCACTCCTGGTTCTACTAATGATGATGATGGTGATGACACAATTGTATTATTATTATAATACCATATTGTAAGAGTAAATGTGGGAGCGTGAGAGTATCTGTTTGAGTACTTAAATGTGCAAATATTTGAAAGATCTCTCTTGACAATACTAAATGTACGTGCACAGATAGACCTCTTCCTCAACCGTCAACATCCTGACAGTTTTAATCGGTTTTGGCCTTTTTTAACTCACTGAGATATTCTTACTGCATATAAAGTGTAAACATGATATTACATTCATATTGGTTTCCTAAATATGAAGAGTTTAAAGCTTACAAAAACATTGTAACCATAACACTGACTCTTCAAATTAGAAAATAGAGCAAAACAAGTGTTCATGATTGGAAATTAATTACTTCAGCAGCTTGTTCTACAAAGTAAATTGTAATGTTGTTTTTCAGTCAGTGATAAAAATACTAGTTCATGTCTCCTCTGTAATACTGACCGAATGTACTACAAATAAGTAATCTATAATAACAGATCATATACAAATTTGCAAAGTGATCATAACCTGTCATTTGTGAAGAATGTCAGAAAATTCACAAATACTTTCCACATTTGTTATTTTTTGGCATATTGAGTTGCAAATATAAATAAAATAAATGTATAACATTTGATATCGCGCCCTATCTAGCTAACATAAGCCACTCAAAAGCGCTTTACAGTACATAGATATACAATTTTATACAGTCAATACAATATTGAGGAATTTGCAGCAGCTGCCTTATCAGACGCTAACTACTAGTCCTATGCCACCTGGCTAATATCTCTTTTTGTGTGTATGCCTGTGTGTGTGCTGGAGATGTATTGTGTTCTGTTTGTAGTGGGACCGTGCTTCCAACGGTATCATTTAAGGTGCCACCTCACTTGAATGCTACAGCACAGATACCGCAACACCCACCTCAGACCATTTTATACTCCACCTGGGTTGTTGGAGTTGAGTTTTAATCTAGTGTTTATCATTGTTCAAAATTTATTTTCTGTAAAAATATAATCGGTTATGTGAAAAACGGCATTTGCAATTGAATGGCATAGGAGAAATATGTCCCACATCTCACAAATCCGGATTTTTCTGACAAACACCTGTTATATAGCATTGACATGCGCCGTCTGATGTAAACAAGATGGCGACGACCAACAGCAGTCGAGTTGCTGGTACACGCACACAATTGAAGTAAAAGAAGGATGTTATCACGTTTTCTCATTTATGTTGATTGGTTTACTTTTTTGAGCCTAAACTGTGACTAAAAAGTTATTTGATAAGGTTTAAAAATGCTAAAAGGGATGAGAATAATAGCTGTTGCTGGACCGTATGGTTCGGGGTGGATGCTTCTGAGAGAGACTGGGCCCATTTCTAATTCTTCTTGCAAAAAACATAAGCTGCTACATACAGGAAAACAATGTTGAATCAACAGTAAATGTTGACAGTGGGCCTTCAAAAATGTGATACATCTCAGATTTCACAAACGAAGATGTTAGACCACTTTTTAAAAATAGGATATCAATTTGGGTACACTGACGTAATGCCTCTTATGGCCCCATCTCACTTTTGGCTACATTGCAGAACGTTCACTAACGTAAAACAAAAAACAAATGAATTATCTCTCCAGGTCGAGACATACAAACGTCCACAAACGATGAGTTCTCTCTCCAGGTCGAGACATACAAACGTCCACAAACAATGAGTTCTCTATCCAGGTCGATACAAACAAACGTCCACAAACAATGAGTTCTCTCTCCAGGTCAAGACATACAAACATACACAAACAATGAGTTCTCTCTCCAGGTCGAGACATACAAACGTCCACAAACAATGAGTTCTCTCTCCAGGTCGAGACATACAAACATACATAACCCATTTCATTTCATTTCAAATCAATTTTATTGTATTCAAAAAGATACAATTGGATTAGGCACAGGCATTGCCTATAAAAGCCCTTTCCAGAGAAAATACACACATTTCATACATTCATATATACATATATATATAGAGAGAGAGTATTATAGAGAAGATGTAGTATATGTTCGAATTAATAGGAGAATACTAGAACCATTTAATACATGTTCACAAAAAATAATACATGTAACTAGAATATCATAGATTTTACCATTTCAATTAATATAGTCTATTTACTTCAATTATTAATAGCCTAGTGTTTGGTTGGAGGCACTTCAAAGAAATTGTCACTATACACAGTGCCATCCTTCCCAATTACACCAGAGTTATTGTTATAACATAGCAAATACAAACACATTGTAATGTAATTTTTAGTATAGTTTAAGTTAAAATCTTCCAGATTTGTCAATAAACTCCAGAACACATGAGAGAATAAATTTATTTGATTCACTGCTAAGGTTCATATCACCCGTAGTGAAAGTAACTGTATTTAAGATGATGTTGTCAATTTCGTTGTAATTAGATAAAGCATTGAATAAAACTTGTCTTTCATCTATATATTTGGGGCAATTGAGGAAGAAGTGATTTGCATCTTCAATAATAAAACCACAGTCACACTTAGGATTATCTGTAAGATGATCATTATATAAATCTGATTTTAATTGGCTGACTTTATTCCGTAGTTGACATAAAGTTATATTCAACTTCCTGGAGCCACCGTATTTAAAAATATCCGTACAGTTAGATGGTTGCAAAACGTATGTGCTTTCCTTAAGTAATTCCAGTTTTAACTGGCTCAATGTAGTGAGTTTTGGAAAAATACAGTCTGGCCTATTCCATAGAGACATCATTCTAGGAAAAAAGCTATTTTTATACAAGTTGGTTCTGCACAAGGGAACAATAAAGTTTCTATGATGTCTAAGGCGAGGATTAATATCATTATTAAAATATGGTAGGATACAATCATAAAGATGGTCAGGACAGTCATGCTGCAGTATCTTGAAAAATAATATACATTGGTAATTATCACGTCTTATTTTTAGTTTATCTACCCCAACTTCCTTATATATTAAGTTATGACTTGTACCTCTTCTCAAACCTGATATAATTCTGAGACATTCTAATTGGACTGATTCCAATAAGTCACTTTCACCCTGGGTGCAATTATTCCACACAGCACAAGCATATTCAAGTGTTGGTCTTATAAAAGATTTATAAATTATTTCAAGAGATTTTCTATCTAGCTTGTGTTTGAGCATTCGCATTATTTGTAGTTTTGTACAGCTTTTTCCATATATATAATTAACTTGATCAGACCATGATCCACGACTATTAAAAAGCAGACCAAGATGTTTATGATTTTTGACATTTATAACGACACTATTTGAGAATACCAAATCTGGATGAGATGTCTCAGAATTATTTTTATTAGACATTAGTAATGATTCAGTTTTACTTGGATTAAATGATATTCCCCATTTATCAGCCCAGAGAGACATTCTCCTTAAATCCTCATTGAGAATATCTGCAGCATGTCTGCCGTCACCATCTATCAAAACGTAAAGAGAAGTGTCATCAGCAAAGAGTTTGACATGGGATTGGAGTTCATCTTCTAGGTCATTAATAAATATTAAAAATAAATAAGGCCCGAGAACCGAGCCTTGGGGTACACCAGCTTTTAATGTTTGTAAATTTGACTTGTAGCCATCTACTAATACCCTTTGTTGTCTATCAGTAAGATAGCAATGAATCCAGTTCAAAACGTCGTCACAAATTCCATATTTCTTCAATTTGTAAATCAATCCACTGTGCCAAACCCTGTCAAAAGCTTTGCTGATGTCACAAAATACTATCCTTGCCTCTTTTCCTTGATCAAGTTGTTTTGAAGCTTCATCATATAAATATATTAATTGGTTAACTGTGGAGTCATTTGGAAGGAAGCCAGACTGATTTTTTGATATAACATTATTCTCAGATAGAAAATTAAAGAGATGTTTAAAAACTATTTTTTCAAGAAGTTTACTAAATAACGATGTGACAGAGATTGGTCTATAGTTACTGGGGTCACCTCTTCCTCCCTTGCCCTTATATATTGGGGTAACATTAGCACACTTCCAAATATTAGGTATGCAACCAGTGGATATGGATTTGTTAAAAATTAACAGTAAGGGCTTTACAAGAGAGTCAGCAATACCTTTAATAAAATAAGGGGGAAGTGCATCTGGACCAGCAGGTTTTTTTACATTAATAAGTTGGAGCTGATCATGAACATCCTGTTCAGTGATAATAATGGAAGATAATTTTTCTTGTGAGATAGGACAATTAGGAGGAATGTCAAGGTCAGTTTTGTCAGAAGTAGAGACAGAGGTGAAGTATGAGTTAAAAGATTCTGCTTTATCCACAGGATGTGATTTAAGTTCACCATTTATTACAAGAGGAGCATCATTGTTTGATTTATTGTTAATGTTCATAATAGACTTTGCAACCCGCCACCACTTACCTGGAGGAATAGATTTGTCAATAAGGGAATTTTGGAGTTTAAGTAGATATTTTTGCTTAGCTTCTCTTACAAGGTCAATAACTGTGTTTCGCATATCTCTAAATTTTTGCCAGGCTGCAGTAGTATTAGTATGTTTGGCCCTGGTATGTTGACGATTTCGTTTCCTAATGTGTAATCTAATATCATTGTTCATCCAGACTTTATCATTTGGACGAATAGTGACAACTTTATGTGGTACATATTTTTCAATACAATTATGAATTTCACTGGAAATAAAATTATTCATAGTCTCTATATCAACATTTTCATTCAAACATGTATCCCAATCAATATTAGATAAATAGATGTTAGCATTAACAAAGTCAGTATCACTAAAGTACATAATTGTCTTTTTATATGCAGATTTCTTGTGAGTTTTGAAAGATATATTGCAACTAATTGGACTGTGGTCACTACAAATTGGAGTTTGGACAGAGGGATTTTTTACTATATCAGTATTGTTAGTCATAATAATATCGAGAGATGTCGAAGAGGTAGGAGTAGTTCTTGTAGGTTCGTGAATAATATTAGTAATGCCAAACTTAGTCATAATCCGCATGATGTGAGAATTTGGTTGTACGTTTAGCATATCCTGATTGATGTCTCCAATAAGTATATAATCTTTACCAAGTTCAGTGATATTACCCAAGACATCATCAAGTTTACTCCAATAATCCACAACAGAGTTTGGGGGTCTATAGATGCAACCTAACAGTAATTTTTTATGACTAAGGGTAATTTCAATCCAAATGATTTCTAAATCTGCTTTCTCTAAGTCTAGTCTCCTTTTAGATATAATTTTGTCATTGGTATAAATAAGAACTCCTCCACCTCTTCTATCAAGTCTGTCTTTACGGAAAGTATGAGGGTGATCAGATAAAGAAATAGCATCGTCAGGGATAGAGTCATTGAGATGAGTTTCAGTAAGGCAGATGATGTCATGATCAGCCAGTTCAGTCTCAAGGATATCAGTTTTATTTCTAAGTGAGCATATATTCAAATGTGCAATTGATATGTCTTCAATGAGTGAGTAATTTCCCATATTACCTGTAGGACCGGGATTGGTATGGATATCCATACACAGTAAAATAAGTTTAATTTTGATGATAAGCATAAATATTATATTAAAAATATTCTCTCCATGTGAACTGTGTAGATATGAAAAAATCAATTTCATTTTGGTAAGTGATATTATGCTATGCGTCACACCCAACACACACATGCTACAATCAGCTAAGATTATCCTAACCGTTATCAATATTGATGAATGATATGAGGTTTCTAACAGTATGTGGTAGGCATGACGTACAGCAACATTATACACAAGATCTGTTGACATTGGTTCTCGATAATAAATCAATAGCAAAAGATTAGTAAGTGTGAATATATGAAATGTATGCAGGTGATACTTCAATGAAAATATGTTTGAAATGATAGGATAATTATAGGGACAGTCACTATTTACAATATGTACATACAAGTACAAACATAGCAACATACTTACACCAGCGCTGGACCTGGACACATTCTCAGCCTTCCATTCATTGTCATTAGGACACTCATGTTACTATAGCTATATTTACAACACATTCAAACATTCAACCGATAAAGAGTATGCACGCTTGCAATTACGTGGTACATGCGGAAAAATCAAATGGTAATAGCCGCGGGTGTATAATACAGAGGGGTTCCGATTAGAATTAGTTCAAACCGCCGATACAGCCAATTAATGGTAGGAGTTCATAACAAAAACATGACCACGTGTTTGGTACCAGTACCGAATCAGGATTTAATATGTATATTGTCATCGAGAAACCAGGGGTGCCGAAGTGGGGTTAGTTCACATGAATGTTGAAAAGGACTATACGTAGTCAATAATAGTTACTTTGATTAAATTCGTAGTATTATAGGATTGTTTCAGGGTTGAAGGTATATGTATATAACGTCAATATTACATGTATTTGGATACATATAAATATATTTAGTTTTAAGCATTTGCATATGTACATTGCTATAAACACATAGATAGGGGTAAATACTGAATTGTATACATATACACACACCTACACCCAGTCAGTCGATTACTGTATCTAGTCCATTTCATTCGCGTTCACACAGTAGTGATATTTCAATACGCATACAGTAACTGGTATCATTCAAGTTGACATATATTATAACACATTGGTAATCAAAATCCAAGTCGGATCATGCGTGGCTGTGGGGAGGGGGTGTCAGATACATAGGAATGTATCAGAATGATACCAGCAGCTGCATGAATTTATATGTATATAAAAAACATACTCACTTGTAGGTACACGTGTTCCATAACTTATACATGTATATATCATAATATTTTTTAATGCATACACAAAGCTAACATACCTTACCTATTACGATATACTTATAGGTGTATTGACATGATTTTCCTATTATATACATATAGACAAATTACATGTCTTTATACGTCTCTGCACGTACATGAAAGTTACTCAAGTACTGATTAAAGGGACTACTGAGTGTTACTGTCATGAACATAAACAATGAGTTCTCTCTCCAGGTCGAGACATACAAACGTCCACAAACAATGAGTTCTCTCTCCAGGTCGAGACATACAAACACACACAAACAAATGAACTTGCTACTCTTCATCATGATTTTTCAGTTACACTGCAGGTAGCACTCTAAAGTCGGTATCAGATATTTGCTATCGTAAGGAGGCAATACACCGACATACCGCCTCCAGAACAATACATTTCACACATAGAGGTCTGTCCTTTATTGCCCTTAGATGTTATTTGGACACCTTATATTATCAACGAAACCAAACATAACCACTATACACTAAATTTTACCACCATACAGTAAATATAAACGACATACAGTTAATATAACTACTTAACAGTAAATGTAACTTCTTAACAGTATATATTACCACTATACAGTAAATATATCCACACTACAGTTATAATGACAACTATACACTTAATATAACCACTATACAGTAAATATAACTACCTGATCAGTAGATATAGATATTTAACAGTAAATATAACAAATATAAGTAAACATTACCACAATACAGTTATTCTAACCACTTTACACTGATTAGAACCACTATACAGTAAATATAACTTCTTAACAGCAAACATATATATATACTTAACAGTAAACATAACTACTTAACAGTATATATAACATATGTACAGTAAATATTATCACTTTACAGTAAATATAACAGCTTTACATTAGATGTGATATATGTACATGTACATGTACATTAAAAAGTACCGCTGTATAGTAAATATTACCACTTCTCTGTAAACATAAGATATGTAAAAGCACAAATGAAAAGGCTACTTATCCTCAGATCATTATTTGAAGCGCATGTAGGTCAACGCCTGTAATAACCTAAAACACGCGAAGCTTTCGATTCCTAAGCGGCGTAGCTGCCAATGTGTCTTAAATAATCCGCGTCATCCATTTTATAGACCTTTCTAAACGCAGATCTTAGACTACATTTAAAACGTATTTACAGTACATAGACAATGCAAGCTTCCTCGTAACTAGGACACACGCCCTAATTACTGGGAGACGATAATTATCGCGTGGTCTCGCTTAGTGAATTAATTGCTTTAATTACTCGACGCGAGTACAATGATAAAGTAATGATCACAAGCTATATATATGCTCCTATTCCCTAAATGAACGGACGAGAAAGTGCATGTCAATTTCCCTCGTAAAGTCTTACCCTAGCCGCCTATGCATTTAAGAAAGACGAAACTTTCTGCCGATATAAGAAAAAAATGTCTACCAACAGCAAGCCAATACTTGTTTCAACATACACATTCTGTAGAGTCTCCTTCAGAAAATAGGCAAAATTGTTTTGGGTTTTTTTTATGAATTTTTTTCAGAACCCCTTTATTCCCTGAATTACTAGTCCCCCAGTTACGATTGAGCTCAGGAAGCACACACTCTCTCTTCATAGGCCATTACTCTAAAATAAAAACAGAAGCAAACTTTCGGTTTATCGGAATAACTGTACCTGCGTAGACCTATTTATTAAGCTGTGGTCTACCCATTGTGTTTATAAATGCTGTGATTTGGTATGTCAAGCAACTTGTGATTTAATCATTAAGAATGTTCGCAATCCAGGTAATGAATAGTTTGAGGACAGTGAGATGGTTTCGCGCACACTTAGCTTCCTAGTTATATTAGTCACGTAACCTAAGTTATGCGGTGGAAGATTAATTGCACTTTATTTTCTCGATATTTTCCCGACGCTGATTGTTTTTGCTACACATTATCTTCCAGTACGTGGACCTCCGGTTTGTTGGAGACCGGTTTTAAATAATATGGTGCACTGATACATTTTTTTCTGAATTTCGGAAAAGAAATATTTTGAAAAAGAATATGTACCATACTTCCGGTTGATTAATTTTCTGAACTATCTTTTATTCATAACCTTACCCATATACTACCAGTTAACATCACTAATACCTTTTAATTAGTAATGTCTTGCGTGTTCAGAAAAGATGAATAGCCTTACAAACGAGCAGATAAGATTCCTGAGCTCTTTGCCCCAGGATAAACAGACCGCATGCTGGTTTTGATTAAAAAGTCAACACTTTTGTCCTGGAAAACAACATAATATCCCAATCAATTATAGTAAGCCACTGTTAAAACAGACTGTGAACGGTATGATCAGTTACTGGCAAATCCGAATTCCATCGTTAAGATTAAGAACAAGAAGCCACCCCACCACGCCAGACATGGAAATCACCACAGTGTTCCAGGCTTCAGACTCCACTGTACTCGACTCAATAAACAAACTGAAACAGTATTTGTTTGTTGCCTTCCGAATAAAACATTCGCTGATGATGAAATAAGCTGAAGTCAAGTAAAAATTCGTTTTTTTTGTCACTTAAATGTCATTTCGTCTCCCTAACAAGTCGTCACATATAATTGTAACGTATAAGTAGAGCGAAAGATGAACGTCACACACACACACACAGGTTATTAAACTTTTAAACTGTAGTAATTCATGCAGTATATCAGAATCAAGTATACTACATTGTACAGCCGTTTCCGCTTTCTATAACACAACGCAAGGGGCCAAGTATTTGGATATTTTTGTATAGGGTAGTCTCTTAAAAACATGCTGTCAAGTAAATCTCAACCCATACCCTTACCCCACAACAGGTAGGCCCTAAAATATCCCTGAACACGTTACCGGGTATAGCATATACTCATTGTAGTATTTGTTGTGTTTTTTTACACTCAGACAAAAAGTCGCTTATGTTTTCATCGTCACAAAAACAAAGCTGGATTTTATGTACAATGTACCACAATGCATATGTCTTACTATCTCTCCTTTAGTAGAATCTAGATAATAATTATTTCCGTATCACTGATAATTAAAATCTATCAAATGTATATATGGATTTTAGGTCATCAATTATTTCAGGAAATCTACTTTTACTTTGTTTTACTTTGAAAACCCATGTCCATGTTATGTTTGCTTTTTCATGTCTAAAGCTGCTTGACATTATTTGAATATTCATCAATTACTATTGAAATACCTTTTATAGTTCACTGATCACAATGCAGGTCAAAGTATGATAAAAAAATATCAGCAACATTTCTTTGTTCCAAAAGTATAAATGCTGAATTTATGTACATTTGAATGTAATATTATCAAAATTAAAAAAAGAAGGAGTCTTTAAAGTTAAAGCATTATTACTTATACTAATACAACTACTCACGCAAAACAAATGTTACTGATAATAACCTCGAAAATCATATTGTGACAAGAACATGTTATTACAATATATATCAAAAGTAAGTACATATTACAAATTGAAAGATATAGATAACTGAATTTGCACAGTGACCATTAACTTTGCTGTTTGTTTCTATTATTCTCTAATAACATAGCTAAAACTACTGCACTAGATCTGTGCTGATTCCTCTTTCATTCTTCTCTCATCATGGTGGTTTTCGGTTTTTCATTTATTACTTTTTTCGAAAATTATATAAAAAAAACTTGATGTCTGGATCAAAGGCATCATAATTTGTTAAATACGCCTTTTCCTTTAATTAATCAACAAGCTGTAACTAGTAACACTAATCAATAATCAATATTCACTCTTATTTATTTCATTTGTTCCCCATTTATTTCCATTTTTTCAATAATTATATAATGTCATTAATTTTATTCTAAAATTCATGTCCTTTTTCATTATTGATATCCACTGGTTTGCCGTTTAAAAACGTACATATACGTAATGTTATTGTTCGTCAATATATCACTACAGGTAGACAGTATGTTTGGGTCATTCCCTACAATTTATATAATTCATGTTACGTTTTTGGTTTCCGCCTGTTTCCGGTTCCTAAGTGTTTAAAAGCATAATTATATTACACATTTAAAAATCGCTGATCATAGACCGTGTGATTAGGACAATCACTACCGACAGCAATCAACTTTTTTCATCAAAATACTTACAATCAATACATTAATGCTAATAATCTTCTTGTACGTGACATGTATTACAGATATCATTTTCATCTATCTTCTATCTTTTTATCATATTGGTATTATTCTATTACACAGCTTCCTTTTTCGATTAAATCTATTGTACTAATTATTGATTATTTGCTAATATAAAATGCACTCTTCAAGTACATGTATTCTCAGCAACAACTCTGTTCTATTTTTATTTGAACTAATTATTGATACGGTTTTTACTATTATTGGTTCATTCTAAATTAATGTAAAAAGTGTATATACGAATTGTGCATGGTGTAATTGTACTTGTGTGTTAAATGATTCAATTGTCGCTACTAATTGCTTCCATTCGTTGGGAATAGAATAGCTTTAGTGTTTGCATTTCAGCTATCTAATTACGTTAATTATGCTTATTATTTAAAAAAAAAAAACTTTCAGCTATCACACCTCTATATTGAGAAAGTGCACAAAAATAGTCTATTACTGTCTGTCCACCTATCGTCAATCAATGAATGCCCCTTATATTATTATCCTTGTTACCCCATATTATTTCAGATATGCCCTTTGCATATTAACGTTGCTTCTTATTAATCTTCTTCCGCTCAATCTGTATCCAAGCATCTCTTTATTCGTAATAGAAATCAGGTAAATTACTTTTTAAACTAATGATGTATTTGAGGTTTCGAATGTTCATTTCAAATAAGAAATACCACCGATTCATACCAAAAGGTATTTCGGTAAAGCTTTTTTATCATCTTCCCTAGCTTTTATCAGTCTTTTCATCCATTTTTTTTCGAATCATTACAACGTTAGATTCCAGGTCCCAAACGTTTAACCCACCTTGAATGTTTCTTTATATTTCGTTTAACCTCTCTTCTTTTTCGCCTCAAAAGTATAATCATAGATTTTACTGTCCATTTTGGTTTCTTGTTTATCTCCAATCGACTGAGTGCTGGTTAGAAAATTTATTTTCGATATTACTAGCGTCTCTATGACGAATTTTCTCCAGATGATTATTATTATTATTATTATTTTTTATTTTTTTCCATTTGTTTGTATCATATCATCAGTTGTTACTTTTGTACTCTCCCAATCAAATTATTACATACTTTTGTACTCTCCCAATCAAATATTACATACTTTTTAATTTGTCCTGCATGCCTAGCGATTTAAAATTATTTCTTTTACTACTATTACTTCCAAATTATTTCCTCTTTACTTATTTTGTTCCAACCAAACTCCTTCTGTTTTTCGTCTTTTTGATTTAAGCCCCATAACAGCCCCAGTATGCTCAATTAATTTTAAAGCCATCATGTCATTATTAAATTTGAAAACAAAGGTGAATCATCAACCAATTGTACTGTTTTAATCGTGTGTCCTTTAATCTTAAATCCTTGCATATATGACTGCCTAGTACTTATTGCAACTTCTACGGAAATTACATGTACAAGACATGAAAGCGGGCATTCCTGTCGTATGCCTCCTTATGACAGCATCTTCTTCTATAATTCATTTATTATTTTAATACAACTTTAGTTATTTGTGTAAAACGTTTTAGCCCACTGAATAAAAGAATTTCAGAAACAAAGAGATTTTAAACTAAGATTGAATCCAATTCTGTAGATTTAAAGGCTTTTGCATTTTCTAAGAAAAGTATTTAATCCAAATCTAAATAGTCTAAACTGTCTTGTATTTGTTATACATTGTATCCATTAAATCTGTTTTTCATATATCCTTTTTTTTTTTTTATCTGTAATGACAATGTTTGGTGTGACTTCCTTTTATCTAGACGATAGACCATATGCTGCTAACCAATGTTTAATAATTGGTCTCCCATTTCTCCACACTTTTCTTTTTATGTATCAAGGTAACCAAATTGTTGTGTTTTACTATGTTCCCCTTATATGTATGTTTTATGTAAAGAATCTGTAAATCCCAAAATTCACTATATTATTGAAGCGATTTTTTTTTATTTTCTAATCTCCATAACTCTAGCAGTTTATAGAATTTCTTACATTTTTTGAGACCGTGTATATTGTTTTTATTTTTTCCGACCTGAAAATGTCTTTATTTTTCATATTTTGTACTGCGTTAAAGTCTCCACCTGCTATTATAATTCCCTTTTAAAAATTTAAAATTTCTTGTAAGGTGCATATATTTAAAAGAGTTAATACATTTCTATATATTTCTACATTCATTATTGCATAACGTCCGTCATTTACAGTTTAACCATTCATACTGTTTTTTACTCAAGATATTTTAACAATAATTGTCATGCCTCCACTTCTGTTGTCTCGGAGATTATGCAATCCTTCACAGACAGTATCAATTTCTGTATTTACTTCCTGTATAACATCTTCTGTAAAATACGTTTCTTGTAATAAAGCTTTATGCAATGTTTTGTGCTGTAAGTCATTCGTATACACTTTGTTTTATACCTTTATCTCTGAATCCTTGGGAAGTTCATGAGAATATGACAATTATTTTGTATTCTCATCCCTTTGCGCTTTCTTTTTCTTTAATCGCTCTTAGGCTTGTATTCGATTTAACTTATCCCTTTCGTCTTATTACCCTGGATGCTGCTCTAACAAGACAAAACAACCCAGCTAAGTGTAAATGTTGATTATTAAGAGACAACACATATAACATAGTATGGCCTGAGTATCTGAGCTCCTACTCCTTCCATGTCCACACCAGGACTGACTCTATCTGATCAGTTCACATGGTTTTCGCATAAACATCAAAGGCAGCCCAGGGTCCAGCCACATCCGGGAACTTTGGTAACTCACTATGACTGATGTAGGGTGCTGTGTTTTGGGAGTACCCCTGGCGTTAGGCGGTCAGATAAACACTAACCACATGTTACTAACATCCCTCTGCCTAGGAAACCTTTTACGGTCTGAAACTTAATAAACGATACTACTAAACCAGGTACTCAGGCTAGGTAATCTACAACGTACACAAATACAGCATAGCGCTTAATAAACCTTTAAGATAAAACACTGATCGTGTATAGGATGTCCAGTATAGGTGCACACAATTTGTATATCATTTGATCCAGCCACTTATATAAATTCCTCAGTGGTGTATTATCCAAAATAAATACAGTTGTGGGATCGCACAACGTTTAACGATGTGCTGTGTACGCGCTATGTGCGCACGGTGTGTGCACGATGTGTGTACGATGTGCGAACGAACGTTGTGCGATAACAGTCGTGGTTGGTGTAAATCGAGAAATGGCTTATCAATATATACGGTACGACTCCTGTTGAAACCTATTAACAAGATTTGTATGTATGTTTATATTCCAATTTAAAATATAAGCTGATCTTTCTAATTTTCTTAAATTTGGAAATGGCGTGGTTGATGTGCGGACGGTGTGCGCACCATGTATGCACGACGTGAGCACTATATTGTTGGTGCGTTGTGTGGTAAAAAAAACTGTACTTTCTCGGCAAATGATTTTCCCTAACACTTTTTTCCATAATGTTTGCTTATGTCTCAAATATAATACACAATCATGTCCTATTTTGTAAATGACCTAAGCTGTTAATAAGACGTTTAACAAAATTAAACAAAACAAAACCTATTTTATAAGAGCCACTTGTCAAGCTTTATAGCTGGTACATGTCAAGCTTTATAGCTGGTACATGTCAAGCGTTATAGCTGGTACATGTCAAGCTTTATAGCTGGTACATGTCGAGCTTTATAGTTGGTACATGTCAAGCTTTATAGCTGGTACATGTCAAGCTTTATAGCTGGTACATGTCGAGCTTTATAGCTGGTACATGTCGAGCTTTATAGTTGGTACATGTCGAGCTTTATAGCTGGTACATGTCGAGCTTTATAGCTTGGTACATGTCGAGCTTTATAGCTGGTATATGTCAAGCTTTATAGCTGGTACATGTCAAGCTTTATAGCTGGTACATGTCAAGCTTTATAGTTGGTACATGTCGAGCTTTATAGCTGGTACATTTCGAACTTTATAGCTGGTACTTGTCGAGCTTTATAGCTGGTACAGTTCGAACTTTATAGCTGGTACATGTCGAGCTTTATAGTTGGTACATGTCAAGCTTTATCGCTGGTACATGTCGAGCTTTATAGCTGGTACATTTCAAGCTTTATAGCTGGTACATGTCGAGCCTTATAGCTGGTACATGTCAAGCTTTATAGCTGGTACATGTCGAGCTTTATAGCTGGTACATGTCGAGCTTTATAGCTTGGTACTTGTCGAGCTTTATAGCTGGTACATTTCGAACTTTATAGCTGGTACATGTCGAGCTTTATAGCTGGTACATGTCAAGCTTTATAGCTGGTACATGTCGAGCTTTATAGCTGGTACATTTCGAACTTTATAGCTGGTACATGTCAAGCTTTATAGCTGGTATATGTCAAGCTTTTTAGCTGGTACATGTCAAGCTTTATAGCTGGTACGAGTCAAGCTTTATAGCTGGTACATGTCAAGCTTTATAGCTGGTACATGTCAAGCACTATCATGTTTTACACTTCACAGTTTGTTAGCTACTATGCATACTATCTACTCAACGCCAATGCGCGACAATCCATCTGCGTTGACGTTAATCTTGGCCAGACGACACTCGAGGGTATAATGAAACTGCTGGAGAGCGAGAGCCCATTTCAGAAGTCTCGGATTCTTTTGTTTCGTTCTTTTCCAGCCATTTCAACGTGTTATGGTCAGTTTGAATGGTGAACTTCACTCCACTTACATATAATAGGCAAAAGATTCAACACTACACACGATTGCATAGCCTTCTTAACTGTATAACAGTTATGTTCTCGAATGATTTCCTGCTGATATAAACAATCGGATGTTCCTCGTCGTTGATTACTTGATACCCGAATTCGCGAGTACCAGTGCCTTGGTCATTGAGTCCTCTAGATCATTGAATTTTAAGGTTCCTTTAACAAAATAACGATCTTGTTACACTATAATCCTGGTCATTGTATGAAATGTCCAATTCATTAGTGAGACATTCGAACGTACGAAAAGACCATACTAACGACTCGTAAGTTTTAAACTAAAGATCACAAAATGGCTTGTTTATTACTATTACTAAGCCAAAGGCCCAACTTGCTGATGGAGCTACCGCTTTTGCCGTAATATTGTGTCCAAATATTCAAAATAATTTCACTGTTTGTCGTTTAAACCAACAGTTCTGTTTAGAACTTTGCACAAATTGACGAATGTCTTTGTAATGAACATTATTGTCCATTTCCTGTTTTATCATAACGATAAAGGTAGTGTCCAAATTGTCCAAATCATTTTGGGTTAAGTCAAGGTTTGTTAGTTCGGAGACACGCGAAAACAATTGTTGACTAATTTTATTTCGGAATGTGCCGGGAATTTTATCTCTATCATACTTTATCATACCGGAAATAGACAAGGTTACCATAGCTAATGTCTGCTAAAATCTGTTTACGTAGACTTAAATGAATGGTCCATGTTTAAACTGAGTGATCTGGTCTACCTACAGTTGCGAAAGAGTTCCCCATGTTCCATACCTAGTTCTGACACTGTTTTGTCGCTGAAAGAATCGAAAAAGTGCACCTGGTGGTAAGGAACGAGAAACTAAACCCTTCTTAGGTTGAATTGTCATTTATTTCTTTGGGTAATAACATTTCAAAATATCACTAGTATGCATACATTTCTTTTCCATTTATTAATATATTCAGTTTGAGAAAGGCTCACAATTCATGAATTTCCGCAACAACATCGACTCTGTCAACATGTTCTTTGGCGCCATTACGTCCTCTACGTAGACTAGTGTGATGTCATTATGTGAAGATTTTTAATGTGAGATCGTGGTTGTGCACTTCTCCGACACACAGATGGCACTAATTACACTGTCCACTATTCATTAAAATCCACCCTGTTCACACAAATGTCAGCAGCGCTTTTGACTTAGAAGCATCGCAGTACAGTCCTGTTGTAGTCTTTAACTTCCCAAATTGCTTGATTTCGACGGCGATAATGCCCCCATTTGATCACTGTTTTCAGATCGGGGATGATTGGGGTGATCGGAATGGTCTTCGTAAAGGGCCTGTCACTCCTGGCCGATTTGGGTCGCCGGAGCTAGGGATCGGTACTAGTTCGGCATCGCCACGGTATCACATCGCTAAGAACGTTAGTACATCGCCAGGACGGCAGGAGACGGTAGGAAATTTTAAACATGCTAAAAAATATCCGCGAAAAAAATGGAGCTAGCAACGGGACTACAACGACAGTATATCGGCAGTACTCCGATATGGTTTCGTTTATGTCGGTAGAGCACCGGTAGCGTCCCGTTATGCATCGTCGACTCTCCGGTTGGCTCAATGTGTACCGTACTGATACCGATGTGATACCGTAGTTCTACCTAATACCACCGAAGTAGTACCGATGCGCCACCGATGAACTAACGATGTACTACCGTAACATCGGCAACACAACGGTATCACTCCGCTATAGCTCCGGTCAACGGTGACACATCGGTAGAACAACGGCGGCACATCGGTAAAACATCTGAGGTGTCAGAAAAGTGGTATTCTGTAGCACATCGGCTCTTACATCGGTAGAACAACGGTATCAGAACGGGAACGCCGGTAGTTCATCGGTATTGCAACGGTCAATTTTAAGTTTTTCAAATGCTTTCTCGCTAGAGTTCTGCCGATTTTCTTGCCGTTGGTATTTTTTGCTCCGGTTTAGTCCCGGCGAGTTACACCTTACGTCGCAGAGCTGTGTGGATGGGGTATAAAGTTCATTACTTCCCGTGCCACGGTTGCCTTCTCCTTGTTCATTCCATTCCTTCTGATATTTTTTGTTTTACAAGTGCTGCTTCGGGAAAGACCAGAAACACGACTTTTCAACATTTAAAATAAAAATGACCGTCGACTTATTATTTAACTAAACATGGATAATCAATTCATCTATAACAAAATCGTACAATTTCTATAAAATCATGTGAATCTAGAATATATGGCCGAGTGTGTTGAAATAGAACTTCATTTTCTTGTTGGCTTAATTCCACACTACCAAAATTTATCAGCTGCAGGTCCACAGGAATGAAATAATTCAGTTCACGATATAATTTTATTCTTTGTTCTACATAATTCTTACAAACAAAACAGAAATAATTGGTTTCTTAAACGGGATGACCACATTGACAATGTCGGAATTGATTTTAATTCACCTGGAATAAATCATTATGTAGGGTACTAGCTCTTTTTCTTAGTCTGGTATGTAAAATATTTTGTTTTCTGTCGCCAATCAGATTATAATTTGGAACTTCTAAATTTTAAAAAATTAAGGAAGTTAATTCTTAAACGCTGTGTGTGAAACTTTGTTTCTTATGTCTAGGTATAATTAATTCCAACCTCGGTTGTAGAAGAGAAAAGGATGTGTTTGAAAGTTGAAGTCAGAAATAAGGAAGAGAATAGTAAGCAGCATTACGGAGTTTGTATTGTGAACATTTTGAGACAGTAGAGATTGAATTTCCTGGAAGAAACCCTGATTTATTTTTAGAAATATTATATTTTTTGAGAGGTAATTAAATATGAATTTAAAAACGATTTTAGAGAAGTTTGCTAAAAATAGGAATAACCTAATTGGTCTTTAGGTGGATGTGTCACTGTTGACATTCTTGCTCTTATACACGGTTGTATCATGGGCATTATTAGTTCATGCAAAAGGAAGCAAATCGGAATAAATATATGTATTAAACATAAGATAGATAGTTCGTTCGATAGACTGTGATATACATTTATTTATTGTGGTAGACAAAAGTGAATCAGCAAGATGTTATTTCTTTCACAAATGATCACAGATTTACTCTTGTTGATTTTTCTACAGATAATTGTAACAGTTTAGCACTGGTGCGGGGATCTCTTAAACCACAAAACACAACAGCAAGTAAATATATTTAATTAATTTTCAATCCACCACAAGTTAGCAAATTGAAGCATAAATATTTTGTATTTTAAAACACAGAAGTAATTGATTGGACACACATTATAACATTTAGACAATATTCTTTTTCCATTTGCTAAATACACAAAGTATTATTAATACAACTGTCGAGTTTATATGATATTGATACTAGTACATGTACATTAATATTTACAAATTAACATAAATACGTGTGTGTTTGTATGGGCTTGCACACTGTAACCGTAGGTGTACGCACTAAAGTGTAAGTACACAGCAGATATATTTGATTGTTATAACTAAGTTACTGTAGCAGAACTTTGTTTTATTTACCATGTACAAATATTTGCATATTTTGTTGGTCACAATGAATAAATAAATATAAATCAGTAAGCAAGCACAGCGGATCTCATCCCACAGCATAACCGTATAGAGGGTTTTATACGACGGTTCATCTAGTATGGAATTGATGCCATGAGTTATTGGCAGATACAAATACCACAAAACACGCGAAACGATGTCTTCAATTATTGCTAATGTACATTTCCATTTACATTGCTGACTTCACCGTATCACCGGCGGTTGATACCGTTATGTAAATAACACGTGCCGATATTGTTTTGTGGTAGTAAATCATCTGTTTAATCAAATACTTTTATTATTTGTGTGCAAATGCACATGTAGTAAAAACTTTATTCTCCACCATATTTTAAGAACACTGGCTATACTCTGCTCTGGACGTTTCCCTCCAAACTGCTGTTCAGTTCATATTACTAAGCATAAACATATAATGACTTTAATAACAAAAAACTAATACTTAATTTGACGCTGACTACTTTAAACTTTTACCAAAGATGCAACCGAAGTAAACAATATTTACAATTTTAAGATCATATTTTGAGATCAGACACCTCTAGGAAATCCGTGGGTAGCTCGATCCTCGAGAGAAGCGAATTTCGCCAGAGGTTAACACAATTTGTGCCTGACCTTGCGAGTCGAACTGGCGAAAAACCATGACGGCTAACTGCTGTGAAACCTTAAAACCTAATGGCCGACAAGGTCGGATAACCAAGTCTAGATCTCCCACCGCTTGTTTCATAAATGATAAATAATAAAAACAAAATCGAGGTTCCTATATACTGCTTTTACACACCCTAGTTCGTAGGTCGTCTCAAAGCGGTTCACAAATTATTATCCGTGGTTATAGGACCTTTACAAAAAGCCAATATCTTGCCCAACTCTCTGGGGAGCATGCAGCCGCTGCTGCCATTTCGGCGCTCACATCTAACAATCTACAATTCTAGCCCTGCCCAGCTACGAACGATTTACAGCTGAGTAGACTGAAACAAGCGGAGTTAAGTATATCGCTCAAAGATACAACACAGTGCCATGGCGTGACTCGAACCCGCAACCCTTCGGTTACGAGCCTCGGCGTTCTACAGTGTACCACAAGTTTACCGTCACTCCGATTATTTAAACAAAACTTTAAGGATCGTTTTGATCAACACCATCGCAATCAATACATTTTTACTGGACTTGATTACTTGATAAGTAGCTTTTGCATTATTACGAGTATTCTGTTCATCACACAAACTCCGCCCTTAGTACAGACTACAGTATTAGTATTCTGATCATCACACAAACTCCACCCTTACTACTCACTACAGTATAAGCATTCTGATTGCGACACAAACTTCGCCCTTAGTACATACTAGAGTATTAGTATTCTGATTACGACACAATCTCCTCCCATACTACTGACTACAGTATAAGTATTCTGATTACGACACAAACTCGACACTTAGTACAGACTACAGTATAAGTATTCTGATTACGACACAAACTCCACCCTTACTACTGACTACAGTATAAGCATTCTGATTACGACACAAACTTCGCCCTTAGTACAGACTAGAGTATTAGTATTCTGATTACGACACAAACTCCACCCATACTACTGACTACAGTATAAGTATTCTGATTACGACACAAACTCCGCCCTTTGTACAGAATACAGTATAAGTATTCTGATTACTTCACA
>NW_018403340.1:6421-6521 GCF_002113885.1 Mizuhopecten yessoensis | reverse complement strand
CTACACAAACTCCGCCCTTAGTACTGACTACAGTATAAGTATTCTAATTACGACACAAACTCCGCCATTAGTACAGTCTACAGTATAAGTATTCTGATTT
>NW_018403340.1:3621-5693 GCF_002113885.1 Mizuhopecten yessoensis | reverse complement strand
CTTAGTGCAGACTACAGTATAAGTATTCTGATTACTACACAAACTGCACCCTTAGTACTGACTACAGTATAAGTATTCTGATTTCGACACAAACTCCGCCCTTAGTACTGACTATAGTATAAGTATTCTGATTTCGACACAAACTCCGCCCCTAGTACTGACTATAGTATAAGAATTCTGATTACTACACACACTGCACCCTTAGTACTGACTACAGTATAAGTATTCTGATTACTACACAAACTCCACCCTTAGTACAGACTAGAGTATAAGTATTCTGATTACGACACAAACTCCGCCATGAAAAACCATGACGGCTAACTGCTGTGAAACCTTAAAACCTAATGGCCGACAAGGTCGGATAACCAAGGCTAGAACTCCCACCGCTTGTTTCATAAATGATAAATAATAAAAAAAAAATCGAGGTTCCTATATACTGCTTTTACACACCCTAGTTCGTAGGTCGTCTCAAAGCGGTTCACAAATTATTATCCGTGGTTATAGGACCTTTACAAAAAGCCAATATCTTGCCCAACTCCTTGGGGAGCATGCAGCCAGTGCTGCCATTTCGGCGCTCACATCTAACAGTCTACAATTCTAGCCCTGCCCAGCTACGAACGATTTACAGCTGAGTAGACTGGAACAAGCGGAGTTAAGTATATCGCTCAAAGATACAACACAGTGCCATGGCGTGACTCGAACCCGCAACCCTTCGGTTACGAGCCTCGGCGTCCTTCTGTGTACCACTAGATTACCGTGACTCCGATTATTTAAACAAAACTTTAAGGATCGTTTTGATCAACACCATCGCAATCAATACATTTTTACTGGACTTGATTACTTGATAAGTAGCCTTTGCATTATTAAGAGAATTCTGTTCATCACACAAACTCCGCCTTTAGTACAGACTACAGTATTAGTATTCTGATTACTACACAAACTCCACCCTGAGTACTGACTACAGTATAAGTATTCTGATTACGACACAAACTCCGCCCTTAGTTCAGACTACAGTATTAGTATTCTGATTACGACACAAACTCCACTCTTATTCCGACTGCAGTTAACAGTTAAAGTATGGGTATGAGTGATATAGCAAGTTTATGATCCCCCGAGGCCAGGACTATTTCCAGAGGCGAAGCCGAGGGAAATAGTCCTGGACGAAGGGGATCATTAACTTGCTATTTAGTTTAAACATATTTTATTAATACAAAAGGATTGGGCACAAGTTATTAAACTTATATGAAGCCCTCTCCAACACATGTTACAAACACTTATATTAACAATTCGAATAAGAATATTTTCGTATTGTCAATGTATTTCTGAGCATAATCAAAAAATTGTTCATTATCATTATTAGATAAGTTTGAATCACCAAACAGCAAGGTTTGTAGGCTGAGTGGAATGTATGCATTCAAATTCCTGAAAAGTTCAACGCGTTGTCGGGCATAGAGATTACAGTTAAAAAAATAATGGTTTGCATCTTCACAGTAAAAACCGCATTCACAACGTTGTTCATTAATAATATTCATTCTGAATAAATCGTGTTTAAGAGAACTTGATTTGTTTCTTAATCTACAATGTAAGATGTTAGTTTTCCTGTCACCAAAGAGAAAGAGATGTGAAAAATTTGAAACGTGTTTTTTACGAAGAGTATCTCTAAACGTGCTAAAAGTTCCTAACTGTCTAATGTTAGTATCTAAACGGTTCCAGAGTCTTATAGTAGCTGGGAAGTAGGAGTTGTTTGTTATTTCCAGTCGGTTATTGGGTAGCGTGTAATTTTCGGAGTTTCTTAGAGTGAATCTGGAGTTTTCAGAATTTAAAGGTGGAAGAAGGTCAGAAAGGTATGGTGGGGCTAGTCCATTGTGTATTTTGTAGAACAAATTTAACTTCCGTCTAGATCTACGGTCAGATAAGGGTTCCCAGCCAGTTTCAGAGTATAGAGATTGTCTGCTTGTATATGAGGGAAGTCCTGTGACTATCCTGGCGGCTTCTAATTGAATTCTTTCTAGTTTATCAGCATCTGCAACACTACATCCATCCCATAGTTCACAACAATACTCTAAAGTTGG
>NW_018403340.1:271-932 GCF_002113885.1 Mizuhopecten yessoensis | reverse complement strand
ATGAACTTTACACTGAAACAGTAAATAGTTGATCAGTTATATGTACATATATCCATCACCATATCAGTTTGCATATAACCAGTATGTATAATCGTATGACAATATTATTGTTTACTTACACTCATTCATGTTTTGTTAAAATATATACTGGTGCATATAGGTTATAAACATAATAGTTACAAACATTTACAATGGTACAAATATAATCATACATGCACATATTATGTTTAAGTACAGACAATCATTTAAGTATTTCTATAAACCCTTTTGCATACTGTTGACCATCTTGTATACCTAGGTTATCTTATTTACATATATACACTCTTCCTATTTACATGAATATAACTTTGTATCTTACTTTATTGACCGTAATTTTCTAGATTACTTTCCTATATCATCTTTAAGTATAGTTGATCATTCTTTTATCCTGTTTACACATAGGTTTTGTTGTTTATTAGGCTGTCATATGATTATTTACATATATGTATTATTCATGTACATGTAGAACTTGCATTTATCACGTATGCATATAGGTATAGGTAAATATGTATTTTCATGTATCATATTTACACATAATTAACACATTTTCAGCTTTCTTATTTACTAAATATCTACATTTACATATAGTTTAATAAAATAAAATAAAAACAATATGACTTTA
>NW_018403340.1:0-100 GCF_002113885.1 Mizuhopecten yessoensis | reverse complement strand
TTCTGATTACTACACAAACTCCACCCTGAGTTCTGACTACAGTATAAGTATTCTGATTACTAAACAAACTCCGCCCTTAGTACTGACTACAGTATTAGTA
>NW_018403339.1:4470-4567 GCF_002113885.1 Mizuhopecten yessoensis | reverse complement strand
AATAGAGATTCTACTCCCCCTGTAATTATGATTTTGTTGGAAATACAGATTCTACTCCCCCTGTTATGATGACTTTAGTGGTAAAAGAGATTCTTTT
>NW_018403339.1:0-100 GCF_002113885.1 Mizuhopecten yessoensis | reverse complement strand
ATGATTTTGTTGGAAATAGAGATTCTACTCCCCCTGTAATTATGATTTTGTTGAAAATAGAGATTCTACTCCCCCTGTAATTATGATTTTGTTGGAAATA
>NW_018403338.1:51026-51473 GCF_002113885.1 Mizuhopecten yessoensis | reverse complement strand
AATGGGAAGGCGAGACAACAAGTCGAGCGCTCGAGAGGTCATGTCAGAGAGGTGGAGGAAATATTTTAACGTTCAACTTCAACGTCTCCTTTAACTACACACTATATATTGTATACTTTGATTTGACTATATGATATGGTTTTATCTGGCATGGTTATAATATGGAAAATATTATCAAATCGATGCTTTAATATGTATGGTCTGTTTCATTATGCTGTAACATTTCTAATATTTGATAACTGTATCAGATGAGCACAGCCGAGGGGAGTTATTTTTAAATGCAAAAGTCACAATTGTTAAATAAAGTCGAGATCAAAAAAAGAAGCAAGGTGTGACTTTTCGTAGCCGATTGATTTTAAAAGTAGTACGTCCATGGCCCTGCCTTCCCTGGTAGTTAGGCCCCGCCAGGTACCAACATTCACTAATTGAGAGTTATATTCAGATACG
>NW_018403338.1:49826-50507 GCF_002113885.1 Mizuhopecten yessoensis | reverse complement strand
CAAATAGATTTGACTCTAAAACATAAATTCTTATAAGAAAGATATCTTTGTCTAACTGCTAGATATTTGCTTTGGGTATGACTTTTGTGAATTAAGCAAACTTTAATCTATGGCTTGCTGTGATTGATTCCAGGAGAACCCGCTAAATATCAAGAGACAACGTTTACACCCTTTGTCGGTCTACCCAGTACCATCGAACAAATAAAACCCCATGGTTTGACGTCCTTTCAACTNAATGGGAAGGCGAGACAACAAGTCGAGCGCTCGAGAGGTCATGTCCGAGAGGTGGAGGAAATATTTTAACGTTCAACTTCAACGTCTCCTTTAACTACACATTATATATTGTATACTTTGATTTGACTATATGATATGGTTTTATCTGGCATGGTTATAATATGGAAAATATTATCAAATCGATGCTTTAATATGTATGGTCTGTTTCATTATGCTGTAACATTTCTAATATTTGATAACTGTATCAGATGAGCACAGCCGAAGAAAGTTATTTTTAAATGCAAAAGACACAATTGTTAAATAAAGTCGAGATCAAAAAAAGAAGCAAGGTGTGACTTTTCGTAGCCGATTGATTTTAAAAGTAGTACGTCCATGGCCCTGCCTTCCCTGGTAGTTAGGCCCCACCAGGTACCAACATTCACTAATTGAGAGTTATGTTCAGATACA
>NW_018403338.1:40461-47782 GCF_002113885.1 Mizuhopecten yessoensis | reverse complement strand
AGTAACAAGATAAAGCATCACGTGCAAATGTCAGAATAGTGTAATGTTTTACACTACAGTGAACTGATTAGGAAGCCGTACTAGATATTGAATCATATTGATAAACTTTTGAAACAGTTAGTTATTAAAAATATTAGCAATAACATAATATAACCTATGTCAATTTCTTACCGTATTAGGGTCAGCTCCTTTCTCCAGCAACATATCCACTATATTCTCGTGGATACAGGATAAAGCAACACTTAGGGAATTATACTAGAACCAAACATAAAAGCAATATGATTAAATCAGTTATTTGTAAAGGATGAAATGGAGGGTCAACTCAGGAAAAAATCAGAAATGATAAGGCAAATTCCCGAAAGATATATATTCTTAAAGAATGTCTAAAACAACAATCATAAAATATAACAGCTCATAAGGTATTGGGCAACTCAGAAACGATACCATACGATGTAATGAAAACTGGAAATCGACCCCGACATGACTAGCCTGCCATCAAAATGGGAAGTTATTTGATTCGTACAGCATAGAAATTTGTTCAAGCAAGACCATTAACCTTATCATATACTTGTCCGTGTTATAGGCCATATCCCGGACCAACTCATATCCGCACGGCACGCGCTATATCAGCCTGACCCACGCCATACCCGCCCGGTATGCGCAAGATGCTCCACACCTTTCAGAAAAAATACACCTCAAACTGGTAGTGTACACTCTGTGTTTTTCCATCTACATTTGTGATTTAGTGCATTGTGTTTAATTAATGGTTGAATGTGAATATATATAGTTATTATGAAATGCAAATTTTCTGTGTTTTTATGTTATTGCTTTTCATTTTGATGTTGTAGAGTAGTACATGTCAAAAGGGTGACATATTACTATTTCTAAATCCTACTCCGTATAAGACCGAGTAGACTTGTACTGATACGAGGTAGGGTATGGAAATGGTCAGATGATAACCTCTAAGTACTTACTGAACAGTTCATGGAACATACATATTGAAACATATTTTACTGTTCTCCTTATACATGTACACCTCCGTGACATTGAAATAAAATCATATACGTATTTCAAATTATTTCGTATCACAAATCAAGAAAGAATCTGATTGGTATCATCATGTGATGCCGTAACATTTCAATTCCAAATGTCATATTCATGAAAGCACAATAGGAATATGTTCATAAACAGACTATAACACAAACTACATATACAAATATTAGTAGAGAGAAGTTACTATATACATAACTATTTGTCATACACCATTGGTAAGGTGAAGGGGAGACACCTCCTGATGATACTCTTGACCTGCAGGGCATATAGTCTTTACGTTGCTATACACTCTAAATTTCACCCTGAGTACTCTATTAAATGCCACTCTTACAATGTAATACTGCTGATGATCATTTATTATTATACTTTGTAAATGAAACAATCCGTTATGGTATGCAGTGATATAATTTCGTCCGCTTGCAATATGAATGTATTCGCATGTGTCGCCCATCCTCACCTTGAACTTAACACTAGAGATCCGAAACATATTGGTTAAAAGGACCTTTTTCACACCTATAAATGTTGTAGTTCTGCTATAGCTGTCAATCAAAAAAAACTAAACCGGCATGTCTGTTATAGTGATTTGAGTGCGACACAGTGAGATAAAATTTACTGTAAATAACTTAATCAGTACCAAGTTCAATATAAGTATGAACATATCAAATCATATCGATACCGATAAACAACTGTCATCTTTTGCTGTTGATGTTTTAAAAATATCTAGAGGTTTGGTTCAGAAGCACAATGTGACTACATCAATGTCTTAATGGAACCATTAAATAAACAATTAACAATTACGTATACATTTGCGTATATGCATACAAGAGGAAGAACTTCATTTTTAACATGTATGATTAAATTAAAACATAGAAGAAAAAATCAGCAACATCATGTATTTTTTATATTTATAAACAGGGATATGTGCTTGCTCAAAATAAACCTCATTTACTTTCACTTTTCTTTGAGTCTCCTTTGCATAACCACATTAGTATCTCTAACAATAACTTCACTATAGTAGATTCCCCACGTCGTACTGCTTCTGACAAGACATCAAACTGCAACAACATATCGAAGGAAAATCATATTAATCAAATTAAAACAAATAACCGATGTGATATTCGGTCAAGCTCATATTCATAGAAAGATTGTCGCATGTGACTTATAATATGGTGGACGTTGAGTTTAAAATAGAAACTAGAAACATGCAAATTTTATGGTAGCTAATAACATTTTTTAATTGAAAATGTAATAGTACTCACCTTGTTAGGGTCAGCTCCTTTCTCTAACAATAACTTCACTATATCAGATTCCCCATATCGTACTGCTTCTGACAAGACATCAAACTGCAACAACATATCGGAGGAAAATCATATTATTCAGATTAAAAAATGTAACTGATGTGACATTGGGTCAAACACATATTTAAAATCACATTAATTTTGTCAGAAATGAGATGTTTTAAATTAACGAAAAATTAGCCCCCCTTCACCTGTCATTTTTCAAATTAGACCCGGAAACCTGTCGATTACAAGTTGTCCGGGTCTCTGTTGTTAAATGACAGGTGAAGAGGGACTTACTTTCCTTAAAAATCCTGTTTTCAATCATACATACATCGAACTGCAACAAAACATCGTAGGGAAATCATATTTATTTTGTCTGCTATGTGATGGTTTAAAACAGGATTTTTAATCGAAAGTAAGTCCCTCGTCACCTATCATTTAACAACAGATACCCGGAAACCTGTCTATTTAAAGGTTCTCTGTGACACTTGTACATGTTATAGTGCTTATATACATATGAATTAAAAACCAACACCGAAATAAAATAAAACAGGAGAGAAGTAAACATTTATGCAATTGTCGACGTGATCAATAGATTATTTGTTTTTTAAAGAACACATACCGTCGATAAATGTTAGAAGCAAATTGATAACTAAGCAAGGTTTTTGTAACCAGTCCTAATAAACTCTCTTTTACAATAAGATTCCCTTAAAAACAAAATCAAGTCGAGCGAAAGATTTATATAATTTGAATCCGTACAAATACTTTAACTTTGCTGGAAAAAATCAACAACAAATTCTACCAAGACACATAATGTTCAAAATTGCATCACAATCATGCACTCATATGATCATCTGTCTTTGTAGGGGTTAAAAACTTTCGTGGTAATGAAGGCGTTCATTGGGTTTCTTATGATGTTGGTAGTGTCAGGCCTGAGCAAATCAAAACTCTGATAATATATGTATAATTTATTGATTCCATTTACTCCACTGTTGGTGAATACATTGCTGCAATACGACGTAAACCCTTATCCAAGATTGCTTTGTATAAACGTATATCACAACGGAATGTCTACCCGAATATAAAAAAAAAACATAAGAATTTCCCTTTTCTTATTCATTAATGAATGCCTTACAGTGAGATATGTTATACATTACAGTTACCGTGTCGCAATCTGTCAATTGCAGTCATCAAATTCCACGAATACTATAAATATACTGGTTTGAGACGATTCTAAATTTTGATTACCTATATTTACGTCAAGTGTAATCGTGTGAATTTTTTTTCCCGGCAACTACCAATCTCATCAGATTGAAGTCATATTTACATTAGCATAATGCATTCGCGAATTCACGAGACGTTACGAAAGCAGAATCCAACGAATAGTGACTATATCCTCGACTGGGTCAGAGGTAATGTTTACCAATAAACCCGTGCAGTTCCTTTTAGCCGCCGATTGATCAGTTCTAGCTTGTCAAGTGGAAGCCTTGTAGTGGTAGACAAAACTATTTTGTCCTCCTTAAGCGCACCTCATTGGTCTAAGGCTTGATCGTTGTTCACTTTCCCATTATTGTCCATTTTCCTGTCGATTCTGTCTGCCTGCTTGGGCGACCACTCTGTACCATGGACATCGCCATTACATCCGACGTGTCTGCACATGCTTAAAGTTATGTAAATTAGGCACGTACGGAAATAAAAAGTAATTCGTTTTTGTTTTTGTTTTAGGAATTTTATTTTTGTTATCTTTGACAAGTCTCACTTGACAAATAGTGCAGTTCAGCTTTAACCGTGGTTTGTCCGAGTTAAGAGCAATATTCTGGCGAAAATGGACTACAACGGTGGAAAGTCAACTACAGTGTCAAAACAGTGAAACCGATTTAGTTTACGATTTTGAAGTGGCTCTGCAGGCACCCACGTACTCAGCACCGAACGCTTGATGTTACGTATGCGAAATGAAGGGCTTGTCAATCCCTCCGGTAGTTTGTGGTACTTCCTGTTGGCTTTCCACGCCGGGGCGATGCTGGATGATTGTCGGCGTTCTTTGTTCGAATGACCGCGATTATTTGTGGAATAAGTCAGAATGTAGAGCTCACATAATGGTTTTGAACATCCTTATCCTGCTATACCAACACGTTGATGCCCGATACTAACAGATGTTGATACAGGTTGCTGATCTTTTTGTTTTAAGCTTTGTGGTCAAAACTAAGCAAATCGGTCAATTGTGTGTTGTCCCCACATTGCGTTCAAGAATCGAACAATTATAGATTCATTCGTCACTCGCATTTGTCGTTTAGTCGACTGAGAAAGTCGGCTCTAGAATTGTTTCTTGCCAGCTCTTGTGAACAGCTAATGTACACGATATTGTTTATTCCAACCGCCCAAATTGCCGTTACGATGTCGATGAGATCTTTGCATGGACCGCTGAAGTTGTTGTGATAGGAAACAGTCGTTACATTGTCGGGACGAATTAGCATAGTCATCAGTTAGTCACTGTCTAAAAGACACTAAGGTTGTAAAACACATTTCTCAGCCATTGGAGAACATTATGACTATCCTACAGATTTGTACCAAATTATTTTAGTCTATTTCTCGTTTAAAAGTCCACCCCTCCTATTGTTAACACATCTGTCAATAGCTGAGCATCAATTATTGCAAACTATTTGTACCGCTCCTATTTCAACTGCACTTATCAACCATTTGAATTCCCCTTGTTCAGTATCGGACCACATCAGTGTAGATTCGCTATTAGTCTTTGAATGAACTGAACTATAAGCAACTCGAATTTTAAATTTACGCTGTCAATCGACCTTTGTTGTCACAACTTACTGCCCATTAGCACGACCTTACGTTCTAGACTGAACGCTGAGTTTTGATAATGTTCTGCGTATGTCATCTCGCATTGTTTTCTAATGTGATTTTGGAACTTTAAGCAAGTCATTGTCATAACTCGTTTCTACAATGTACCTTTCAAAATGTTCACAATTATCTGGCACAAAACTATCTAAGTTTATTTGAAACCATGTCTTTGTGTTTGTAAAACTAATTCTACATGAGTTGCGATGCCAAATTCTTCAGCACAAATTTGACCCAAGGCGATTTCAAAATATTGTCTAGTCTTTATGTTTAGTGAACATTTCACCGTTTTTCAGATAATATTTATAACAATCTGTAACAGACAACTAATATCCTCGTATAAGTTATTGATTTTACATAGTGTCAGGACTGCCAAGCATGTTTTTGCTGCTTTCTCTGTATTCGTAGTCCATTTAAAATGTCCAAATGTGACGATTTCGGAACGAGGCAGTTCAGTTAGAAATAAAAGTAGTGGCAAATGGCACAAAAATAGAGTGATGCATTTCCTATCTCACTTTGAAATAACTTTGAAAGGAATACGATTATGTCTTAGTTGAAACTGATGAACTACCTTAGAAGTAATTATTCATTATCAGAAGTTAGTTGTACACCAGCCAATATCTAAATGAATAAATCTTTGATGGCATCTTAAATTTATTATAAGGGACCAGGTCATATATATTACCGGGAAGATGGTGACAAATCGTCATGAGGCTACCCGCACTTTTCCACTTACACAACAACGGGACAAACATTTATTTCATAAAAAATATTCACGGCATTGAACACTTTTCCAAATAATTTCACAAGTGCATGCATTGACAACATTAAAATAGAAAAAGAAAAATCAACAAACACTGTTAAATTACTTAGTAAAACTAGTGACCTCTGATGCTTCGTTTGACCACTATATTCATGACCATGCAGTAATTGTAAATATATATTTGCTCTCCCTTTTCACTTTTTTCATACGCATCATATACTTCCATCATCACACACAATAAACGTTTAAAATACATGTAGAGGTGGATTGTATCAGATGATGAACGTGTCATGCATAATATGTTTTCGTTGATTATTTACATGAGGATGTAAGCATATTTGTATATTTCCACTGCGAGTTCCTTTATAAGCATTAGTAGGAGAAATTACCTTTATAGAGCTATGAACGCACTTCGAACAGCGTCATTTTGAAGCTCCTCTTCTCGTCTCGATTAATCTGAGACAACTGATTTGTAGTAAAATCATAGCAACACCGTAGACTACTGTTTACAGACCAAAATTGGAGGGATGGCCACGGTATATAGAACCGGGACATTCGGGGTATACCGTGGCCACTACCGTGAGAGTGTGACTGGAGCTGAACAAATCAGGATATTCTAAAAATCTTAATTGAGCTGATGACACAGAAACTTCAATATTAAAATCATAAGGAAATATATATATATTCAGGTCAATAATAACTAAATATCTACCATGTAAATATAAGGATTGAACGGTATTTTTTCAATGTTTATGCTGGTATGATATTGAAAACAAACGCTGTTTACTACAGTACAATGAGCTATATTGAACCAGTCACAACAAATATTGACTCGTCCCTTACCTGAGGAATTTGTATGAATAAAAGTATTTCCATAGTCTGAGTTCAGTCCTATTGTCCGAAACAAGCGACATAGGCTCATTGTCTATTTTTATTGACGACATTGCAATATCAATTATGTAAACAAAATTACACTCCCCCACCACCATCAGGAATTGAGTTCTCCTTTGTGATATATTTGCAAAACGATAATGTAATCACCTATTGTGACGTCAGGAATAATATTAAGGCAGTATGCAAGACTGCATTGTGTTTGTCATTTTAAGACAAACATATGCAATTAGAATAACGTTAAATACAATTGCGATCGTGACACCCATATTTAACTAGTCTGATCTGCGTTTTTATCTCGTTCTATCAATCGATTACACAATAACAAGTTATTTGTTTTAGGATTGACCTTTGTCTCTTCTTTTCTATTACCTAATTATTCGGATACAATGTTACACTTAATGACATTATGCATAAAGGGGCAAGTATATATGTAATCTGAGACAGGTTTGTCTTGGGAAATTGCGATAACAACCAGGAA
>NW_018403338.1:28038-36422 GCF_002113885.1 Mizuhopecten yessoensis | reverse complement strand
AAAAAAATATCTTTGCATCAACTGTTGAATGTTGGATGTATTAAAAAATTCCTTTTCTATATATTTATTTTTTAAATATAACTTATGCATTAATATTGCAGCCTATTTAAAAAAAAAAATAGTTTGCAAAACTACCAACAGTAACTCGAGAAGGGAAACACAGGACAGATAGCAAACATAAGTTTATCAATGACGATAATGTTACAGTAGAACAACGACATTATCCTGACTGATACGTGTCTTTGTCCGAACCCGGTATTAGATATATTAGATAAAATAGGGAAAAGTGGCAAGTATTTCTATAAGTTAACGTTTTTACAATTTAAAGTTTAAGTTCGTTACATAGGTTTGTCTATTTATATACTTCGCTTGGGTCGGCATATTTATCCATATAATTGAATAGAAACCTAGTGAGATTATACTAAATATAAATACCTGAATATAAGTACAATAGTATTAAGATAATATTTAATCTATCGATACCGATAGAAATGGGGCGCTTTATGTTGTTGCTGTGTTTTTAAATATAGTAGGGTTAGGGTTATTAAATCATTAAAACTTGTTATTTAATCGTTGATTCTATATCTACTTTAACTTCGAATTCCTAACAGACACCGGAACTATTTTGTTACTGATAGTAAAGCCTTGTCACTGCTGGTAACATTTATAAACACTAGAAACTAAGGAAATGAAGCAACATGAGCCCGGTACGATACTTAATATCCTTGTACATTTTTACCGATTTTATTTTGAAATAGAACTAGAAACGAGAATTTTTGTTAATTTATAGTAAGCTACTTTAAATTTGAAATGATAGTTATCACCCCGTAAGGATCAGCTCCGTTATCGAACAGTAACCTCACTTGGTCAGATGTGCCAAAGCGTACTACATCAAACAATACATGGAATTGCAACAAAATATCATAGGAAAATCATATTTGTTTTCTTTGAAATGTGATTTTTGAAAATAACATTTTCAATGCAAAAAAGTCCCTGTTCACATGCCATCTAACAACAGAGACCCGACTAACTGGACACCTGTACATGTTATAGTGCAGCTATAGCAGCGAACTAAAAACAAAAAACAAATTGTTTTGGTTTTCAGATCTTCCCCATCACTCCCGACTATCGTTTCTTAGGAAGTGCGACATTTTAGTTTGTCCTTGCTTGGTAACGAGTATGGGTCTCGCTGGGTATAAACAGCGCTTTAACCGTCAAAGCGGTTATTTTTTGTTTTTTAACCGACACTTTGTATCAGATCAGGTGAATGCAATTGAAAATGAATACATCAAAGATAGCATTTAATTAAGAAAAGTGGTAATAGTAGTACAATACGACCAATTAAAACATCTAATGCACAATCATTTCCCCTCCCCAAACAAAACGGCTCTGAAAACAGCAAACTTACGACGAACGCTGATGCCTACCGGCACTACTGCGTGGTGGAAAATCAACTACAGTGTCCAAACATTGAAACCGGTTTAGTTTAGGACTCACATAACTAAATCAGCCAATCAGCAAGTGTTTCATACGATTGTAATCCCTATCTAAAATTTGTTCCGGGTTAATACAGTGCCTCCTGGGAATTTAAACAGGTAATTGTTGACAATTGTACATAGAATGAATCTACAGATATTGAACTTTAGAGAAACGTAATAGTTTTAAAAGAATTTAAAATGTAATGGCGGATTTATATAGGGTCAAATGTCGGGGGGTGTTCCCCTCCCTATTCACCGGTTTGGCTTGTAAACTTCCGGTTGTCAAAAGCAGACGCCTGTAGCGCTCTTATATGCCACCAAACTCACAAAAAATGCCTTTATGTATAGTTAACAATTAACCGTTTTTCAGATAACAATCTGTGACAGACACCTTATATCCGCGTATCTGAATTGAGGTGTATGATCGAATATTGCATATCGTTAAAAACAATGTTTCAGTTATGATTGTACATATTGCAATGACTGCCAATCCGGTTTTTCTGCTTTCCCTGTATTCTTAGTCCATTCCAAATGTCCAAATGTGACGATTTCGAAACGAGGCGGTTTATTTAGAAATAAAAGCAGTGACAAAGGGCACAAAAAGATGATGGTGCATTTCCTATTGCACTTTGAAATAACTTTGAAAGGAAAACAGTTCTGTCTTAGTTGCAACTGATGAAACACCTTAGAAGTAATTATTCATCACCAGAAGTTAGTTTTACACCAGCCGATATTCAAATAAATAAATCTTTGCTGGGATCTCAGTATATTATAAGGGACCAGTTCATATGAACTACCGGGAAGATCGAGACAAATGAACACGAGGCTACCCGCACTTTTTAACTTATACGACCACGGGAAAAAAAATCTTTCATGAAAATATTCACGGCATTGAATACTTCTCCAAATAATTTCACAAGTGCAGGCATGCATTGACAACGTTAAAAAATAAAATAGAGAAATCAACAAAGACTGTTTGATTAATCAGTGAAACAAGTGACCTCTGATGCTTCCTTTGGCCACTTGATTCATGACCATGCAGTATTTGTAAATGTATATTTGCTCTCCGTTTTCACCTTTTTTATAAGCATCCTATACTTCAATCATCACACACAATACAGGTTCCTTTCTGAGTAATGAAATACAAGTAACGGTGGATTGTATCAGACGTTGAACGTGTCTTGCATCATATGTTTCGTTGATTATTTGCATGAGGATGTAAGCATATTTGTATATTTCTACTACAAGTTCCTTTATAAGCATGACTAAGAGAAAGTACGTTGATAGAGCTATGAATGCAATTCAAACAGCGTCATTTTGAAGCTCCTCTTCTCGTCTCGATTAACCTGTTATGTAGTAAAATAATAGCAAAACCGTATATATATTTTTTTGACCAAAATTTGAGAGATTGCCACGGTATATAGTTTCGGGACAGCCGGGGTATTTTTTTCAATGTTTAAGCCTGTATAAGATTGAAAACAAATGCCGTTTAATACAGATTGAACCAGTCACAACCCCCTATTAAATATTGGGTCGTCCCTTATCTGTGGAATTTGTATGAATAACAGTATTTCCATAGTCTGAGTTTAGTCCTATTGTCGGAAACAAAAGACATAGGCTCACTGTCTGTTTGTGTGGACGACATTTCATTATCAATTTTGTAAACACATTTACACTCTCCCACCACCATCAGAAATTAAATTCCCCTTTGTGATATATTTGCAAAACGAATATGTAATCACCTATTGTGACGTCAGGAATTATATTAAGGCAGTATGCACGACTGCATTGTGTTTGTCATTTTAAGACAAACATATGAAATTGGAATAACGTTAAATACAATCGCGATCGTGACACCATTATCTAACTAGCCTGATCTGCGTTTTCATCTCATTCTATCAATCGATTACACGTAACAAGATATTTGTTTTAGGATTGACCTTTGTCTCTTCTTTTCTATTATTGGTGTGGTTGCGTCATGTAAATTGTACATGTATCTGGTGGTAAATTTGATCAAAACTTCTTACTTCTTTGATTGCCATCTCAAAGTTATGTTGCCATTTGAAATATTTATTTGGATACAATGTTTCACGTAATGACATTATGCATTAAGGGGCAAGTATATATGTAAATAGAGACAGGTTTGTCTTGGGAAATAGCGATAACAACCAGGAATCGTCAAATAGTGTATAGCAGATTAGCGGCTATCTTGGTTTTCCAATCAATCAAAGTCGATTTAAACGATTCTATAGTTGATGATGATGGGCTAAAAACATATAAAAATATCTTTGCATCAACTGTGGAATGTTGGATTTATCAAAAATTACTCNATGGGCTAAAAACATATAAAAAAAATATCTTTGCATCAACTGTGGAATGTTGGATTTATCAAAAATTACTCTTGCTATTTTTTTCTTTTTCAAATATGATTTATGCGTTAATATTGCATCCTGTTTAAAAAACGAAAATCAAATCAGCAATACTTTTAGTAGCTCGTTACCTTTCTGATTGATAATATTCTGAGAGTGTAAAACAGCAATTAAATTTACTATGTTCACCACGTCTAAAAGCTGAATTAAACAGTGATCAAATGTATCATGTCTTACCTCGTTAGGATCTGCACCTTGCTCTAAAAGTCTTCTTACGTTGTCTGCATTACCATCACGTATCATACTTCTCAGTTCCAAGATCGCCTGATTAATAAAACAACTTTATGTTTTAGCACGTGACAAACGTATAGAGATACGTGCGAACATCTACAATAACATAAGATTTTGTAAACATTATCGTGTTCACTTGTGCATATCTATCAATCTATTGCTCTGTAATGGTTAATAGATAAAAAGCATGCAATTCATCAGATCAAACAAAACACTGATATATGTTGCAAAATGTTTTTGCACTAGATAAATTGTACTTTCCCAATTTGTATCTGAAGATTGTTTTGTGATCATATTATTGTCGATCGCATCATTTTCATACTTTTATGATTCTATGATTTTTTGAAAAAAATCAAAACAAAACATCGAAGTGTTAACAAAACCATAATTCGAACGCAACATCGATAACACCAAAGCAAATATGAACATAGGAAAGATTGACGCGGAGACCAGTGAAAGCCTCGACTTCAAAAATGGAAAAGACATAGGCAAATAATGTTCTAGGCTATGGTTACGTAATCGCCTGGAAGAGCAACTTTAAGTCAGTTTGTTTCGTATTTAGATTTTAAGCGTTTTATGTAAATGAATTGAGAAAGCACGAAAATATCTCCAATACGTTTTTCGTTCAATGAAGGTAAAGCAGTTTTATTTTATCTCATCATTCAAGTTTGCGATGAAAAAGATTGTTCCTTTTGTGCTTGCTCTTTTGAATATGAAACAGTTTTCCATTATTTTCATGAATGTCCATTGTATAATGATTCCAGACTTACTTTATTTACTTCTGTTGATAATTATGGAAATCATAACTATATTGATACAGTAACTTTCTGTTTGTTAGTCCATCACAATCAGGACAGCATTGTAGAAAAATGTTTGTATCAGAGCGCATGATTAATTAAATATGAATCACTACCTCCGCATGGGATCGAACCCGGGACCTCTGGCTTACTAGTCTAACGCTCAACCGATCGAGCTAAAGAGAAGTTCTCTATAGCCCAGCGATATATTGCGGCTAGTATTTACCAGGGTTACATACTCCCCCTTCCAGGAAAGAACTCGTCCTCGAGTTTTTCCAGGGGTAACAGCGATGCTTGTGGAGCAAGGCCGAGTATTTTTCCCGGGTCCCTACGTGGGCGCCAATGTAACAGAGCGCATGATTAATTAAATATGAATCACTACCTCCGCATGGGATCGAATCCGGGACCTCTGGCTTACTAGTCTAACGCTCAACCGATCGAGCTAAAGAGAAGTTCTCTATAGCCGAGCGATATATTGCGGCTAGTATTTACCAGGGTTACATTGATACAAACATTTTTCTACAATGCTGTCCTGATTGTGATGGACTAACAAACAGACAGTTACTTAATGATGTAAAGTTGTTTATTTGTAAATCCAGGCGTTTTAATCTCTATATGAACTAACCAGCCATTATGCTTTTATACTTTCATACTTTTCTATTCCTATTTCAGTTATACTCCACAAAGAAGTAAAATTTCTGGAAAAGATCCTTTTTCTACTTTTCTATAAATGGTATACTTCTTCGGTCATAGGAGTTTTCAGTTGAGCATTTTTGCTTGTTGTAAGATTTGTTCAATCTGTCTTGTTTTTAAAGTTTCCATCTATATATAGACTGTCTATCTGTTTGCATATAAAATTACAATAACTTAACAGTTTTGGCAATTGTGACCTGTGCATATATTGCACATGTACTTTTGGTCAATGTCTGCCAATAACTCTGTGATTTGATAGCTATATAGCTTATATACAATGTTATAAAAAAAAAATAATAGCTGTGGAAATGTTTTGTGTGTGAATGTATTTGCATTTCAGTTATGTTAATTCAGGATGAGTTACTTCCCTTTAATTTTTGTGTTTATAATTTTCATTTCAAAATTGATGTATTAATTAAATCAAATCCAAAATAACAGAATCCATTACTTTAGCCACTGTTTGAGAGAATTTATATAGGCTTTGTCTGTTATTCCATCTAATTGACATGCAACAACTTTGTCAATAATATTTGTTGAAATGAAATTAAATAACTTCCAGAGTGTCAGAAACTGTTTACGAACTCATACTGTAGCAGGTTCATCAAATGAGTCTCGCATGAGGAAACATATAGTGGATGAGACAGAATGTATATATACACATCATCTGGTTTTGTATCTTTCGAGTCTTCCGGCTTTGAACGAGTTGGAAATTTCTGCGTTTGAAATATGATGTATTGTCAAGTCAATACTGTTTTGTAAATAATTGCTATAAAATTATATGATTTTAAAAGAAATATTGATTTTTCATGAATAATAAAGCACAATTACAATGGCGTAATTATTTACTAGTATTGTCATTAATTTAATAGTACAAAAGAGGTTTAAGGAGTTCGATATTTTTACAATTACTACTTTACTAAATAATAATATCGAGTGATGCTTGGTTTCAATGTTTATCTCATTTGAGGTATTATTTTCAAATTCTAAAAGACACACGCTTTACCCAGAACATTAAATTCGAAAATACTCACTAGTATTAGATAAACATGCTAAATAACAATTACGTGTATAATGACCCTTTTTCTCCCATAACGTTTATAATTTATCTGGAAGACTGCAAGTTTCCCTTTGAAATACACTATACACTTTTCTGATTAGGTACAATTACCATAAATTTAGACGTCATATGATAGATTGTAATGTGTCGCCATAATAAGGAGATTGACAAATAAAATCACATCCATTGTGTCACCAATTCTTTGAAGACATACATGTTTACCAACTCCTAGGAAGTCTATCCAATGAGTTTCGAATGCGAAAACCTTTAGTGGCTGTGGAAGAAATTTGTATAAATACACATTACTTCGTTTCATATATCGATACCGTAAATATGGTTTCTGTTTTGGCAAATCACTTACTTCTGGCCAATGCTTGTCCTTATATCCTGGAAATGCTTTGGAGTGAATCGGTTTTACACGGGCTGGACTTATCTGTCATTCAAATAAGATAAGATGTATTTTCAAGTCAATACAAATATACAATTTTATTGCTATATCTTGTAATGATTTTTAAACAAACCAGTTGTCATGAATAGCTTAATAAAACTACAACTTTGCAATCTTCTGTTGATTATATTTGTCGAAGCAATTCTTAACAGAGATTTCAAGAAAAAATATTTTTTAACAATATCTTCTACATTACTTTTCATACCAAAAACGTGTCTTTAAACTTCAAATCACTGGACAATGTATCTGAGACGATGGCACTAGGGATAGTTGAAGGGCTTATGGTTCTCTGTTGTGGTACTTTTTTCACATCCAACCGCAATCCCTTAAGTGAATAAAGAAAACATTACAATAACAACGGAATACATAAACAATTAATGCATTTTTCAATTCTAGTCAACTCAAATGTATCTCCTCGGACCGTATAAATTCTTGTAGAAACGAGCAACTTGATCGGGATTTTAACGATCGGAAGCTGTTTACAAATATACGTGGGAATCGTTTTGACTGACCACGCTTCAGGTATAAATTTGTAAGTTGATGATATGTACTTTTCAACATATCAATGAATGTTATAAATACCTGTCGTCCATTTTTATTTCCGTTCTGAAAAGTATTTTTGTTCGATTCTCGGCACTTGCTAGCTGCTGAAATCATTAGCAGGATATTGGAACTCTCTAATGCGTGTGGTAGAATATTAAGTTGTATAGCGCAAGAACGTCGTTAGTGACAACAACCTCGGTGTATAAATAGCCGTGTAGGCGACAAATTCGAGACATTATCCACTGCTTTAATTTCGTATCATACGGATCCAGCAATCTGATCACAATGGCAGATATGGACGCAGCCAAAAAAAGGTACGGATATCCATTTTCAGTTCTGGTGGTATATATGGAGCCAGCAGTCTCAGAAGGTTAATGGAACCAGATCTGGTTATCATTAGGTACCATTTTATTTTGTTAAAGAGCACCTTGTTCTCTTGTGCATATCTATCAATCGATTGCTCTGTAATGGTTAATAGATAAAAAGCATGCAATTAATCAGATCAAACAAAACACTGATATATGTTGCAAAGTGTTTTCGTACTAGATACTTTCCCAATTTGTATTTGTAGATATTTTTGTGATCATATTTTTGTTNTCTGATTCTGTTGTACAATAGCTCTGAGTGGTATATCATAGCTCTCAGTGTGGTTTATTATAGCTCTGAGTGTGATCAATTATAGCTGAAGGATGGTTTGTTATATATGTT
>NW_018403338.1:26205-26692 GCF_002113885.1 Mizuhopecten yessoensis | reverse complement strand
TTTTGAATAAAAACAAAAAACGGAACAAATTAGGTAGGGATTATAATCGTAAGAAACATTTGCTGAATAGCTTATTTTGTTGTGCGAGCTATATAAGGCACTCGTTTACGCTACGATGACAACGGGCATTTATTAAACGCTTTGTGTATCCAACATATGCGATCTCCCGTTTTCTTTGTCCTGATAAATCAAAGTTTTTGTTGGTTTTCTTCGAAGCTTTGGAATTTGAATTCTTAACAAGTGATTTAAATCTTACTATTTGTCAGGCAATGCATGCATTTTAATATATACAGACTCATGCAAGAACAAAATTTCTTAATCGTTTCCACGTAAAGTTGTTGTCACCTACTATACAATGTGCAACCTTCGGCTGAACGTACGGATATTTATTCTATCGTCGAGGCAGACGATAGTGTTTGAAAAACAAATTGATTTGACTCTAAAACCTAAATTCTTATAAGAAAGATATATTTGTCTTAACTGCTAA
>NW_018403338.1:23904-24315 GCF_002113885.1 Mizuhopecten yessoensis | reverse complement strand
ACTTTCTGAAGGGTTATTTACACTGTTTGAAGGGTAATGTAACTGCCTGAATGGTTATTTACACTGTTTGAAGGGTAATGTAACTGTCTGAAGGGTTATCTACACTGTTTGAAGGGTAATGTAACTGTCTGAAGGGTTATGTACACTGTCTGAAGTGTAATGTTCACTGTCTGAAGTATAATGTACACTGTCTAAAGTGTTATTTACACTGTCTGAAGGGTAATGTAACTGTCTGAAGGGTTATGTCCACTTTCTGAAGGGTTATGTACACTGGCTGAAGGGTACTACTAAATGTCTGAAGATATATATACACTGCCTGAAGAGAGATATACACTGTCTGAATGATGACATACACTGTCCGACGGATTATTTTCACTGTCTGAAGTGTGATGTACACTGTCTGAAGGGTAT
>NW_018403338.1:16940-20013 GCF_002113885.1 Mizuhopecten yessoensis | reverse complement strand
TACACTGTCTGAAGGGTTATGTACTCTGTCTGAAGGGTTATGTACTCTGTCTGAAGGGTTATTTACTCTGACTGAAGGGTAGTGTACACTGCCTGAAGGGTTATGTACACTGTCTGAAGGGTAATTTACAAGGGTTATGTACACTATCTAAAGGCTTATGTACTTTTTCGAAAGGGTTATGTACTCTGTCTAAAGGGTTATTTACAAGGGCTATGTGATCTGTATAAAGGGTTATGTAATCTGTCTGAAGGGTTATGTTCACTGTCTGAAGGGTTATTTACAAGGGTTATGTACTAAGTCCAAAGGGTTATGTACTCTGTCTGATGAGTTATGTTCTATGTCTGAAAGATATGAACACTGTCTAAAGGGTTATGTACACTGTCTGAATGGTTAGGTTCACTGTCTGAAGGGTTATGTACTCTGTCTGAAGGGTTATTTACAAGGGTTATGTACTCTGACTGAAAGGTAATGAACTCTGTCTGATTTGTTATGTAGTCTGTCCGAATGGTTATGTACACTGTCTGAAGGGTTATGTACACTGTCTGATGGGTTATATACTCTGTCTGAAGGGTTATGTACACTGTCTGATATGTAATGTGCACTGTCTGAATGTTTATGTACACTGTCTGAAGGGTTATGTACAATGACTGAAGGGTGATGAACACTGTCTGAAGGGTTATGTACACTGTCTTAAGGATTATGTACGATGTCTGAAGGGTAATATACACTTTCTGAAGGGTTATGTACACTGTCAGAAGGGTTATGTACATTGTCTGAGGGGTTATGTTCACTGTCGGAAGGGTAATATAAATTCTCTGAAGGGTTATGTATATTGTACATTTACTGATATCAATTCTTTACACCATTTACTAATGCTATTTTTTAAATACATTTACTGATATTATTCGTTTACAAACATTATCTTTAACTATTGGTTTACAGCACTTTCTTATACTATTGGTTTACATATTTAGTGATATTATTTATTTACCAACATTTACTAATTCTATGTGTTTAAATACATTTACTGATATAATTCGGTTACAAACATTTACTGATACTATTTTTTTAAAACAGTTACTGATATTATTCGTTTACATATATTCAATTATATCAATTGTTTTTTATATTAATTGTTATTCTTTGTATTATTACATTTACTTATATTATTTGTTAACAAATGTTTATTTCACACTGATATTATATAGTTACAAACGAATACTGTTAGCTTCTGGTTGTGACATGTAAGTGAATCATGCGTAACTGTCTGCTTTATCATCTTGTGTCTAAAAAGTCATTTGCATTTAAATAAAAGGGAGAATAAAGCTTAAGATTGATAGATCATATTATCAGAAACTACATATTTATCACTGTGGCTTTCATAAGTCTGACGAATGTCGATTGAGCTAAATTGATATTCTTTCAGTGTATCTTTTTTTTCCAATGGCCTCATGTTGTTCAATGCGAAAAAATTCAAACGTTGCACGTAAATAGTCAGAACGAAGACAATGTGTTTGTGTGATAAATCCGCTTATGGTGAGAAATAATTAAACGTTATCAGGTCTTTTTGTAATAAATCAGTAAAGATTGTATTGATTAACTTATAACTGTATAATGAACTTTTGTTTCGCAACAGGTGCCAGGTAGACCATGACCATTTTGTCAACCAGTGATGAGCCCGGTATTATAACGCTATGCCAATAGTTACCATAAAGTAATCTATTGAATTTGGTAGAGTTAAATAATGACAAAGCCACGTCAATGTCTTTTCTTATCGAGCGGGATCGTCACCATTGTATAAAATGTTTTGGTTTGTAGTTTGAATAATGGACATTTAAGAAAATACGATGGATCAAGGGAACATTTAGTAACTCTTTATATTCACATTTAAATGATTTTACGTTAACATTTTAAGCATTGAGAAGAAGTCAATAAAACATTTAGTAAAATGTATCCTCAGCTGACGACTTCACATGCCATTACAATGATTACGAAGTTTGCAAATCAAGATGTTGATGCTACTCTTCAGTTATAGGTTGATGACTGATAGTTACGCAAAATACTGTAACATTTGTATGTCACAACCAAATAATCACAGGTTTAATTTGATACCAAAGTAAATATAATAAAAAATAAATAGCAGTAAATGTATGTTAACAAATGCTATTAAAATACAAAATTTGTCAATAAATAAATAACATAACTATACAAAAAAACAACAATTACCCAATATTCTATCAGCTTAAAAAATATATGAGTATATATACCACTTCTGAGAGGTGAAATATAGTTTCTGAAGTGTTATATACGCTGTCTGAAGGGTAATGTTCACTGTCTGGAGTGTAATTTACACTGTCTGAAGTGTTATGTATACTGTCTGAAGTGTAATGTGCAGTGTCTGAAGGATTATGTACACTTTCTGAACGGTTATGTACACTGTCTGAAGGGTTATGTTCACTTCCGTAAGGTTTAAACAGTCGTTTTGAAGGGTTATATTGTCTGACTGTCCGAATGCCTAAGCATACTTCCACAATGCTTATATACACTTCCTGAATGTGATGTATACTGTCTGAAGTGTAATGTACACTGTCTAAAGGGTTATTAACACTGTCTGAAGGGTAATGTAACTGTCTGAAGGGTTATGTACACTTTCTGAAGGGTTATGTACACTGGCTGAAGGGTACTACTAAATGTCTGAAGATCTATATACACTGCCTGAAGAGAGATATACACTGTCTGAATGATGACATACACTATCCGACGGATTATTTTCACTGTCTAAAGTGTAATGTACACTTTCTGAAGGGTAATGTTCACTTCCGTAAGGTTTAAATAGTCGTTTTGAAGGGTTATATTGTCTGACTGTCCGAATGCTTAAGTACACTTCCACAATGCTTATTTACACTTCCTGAAGGTTATGTATACTGTCTGAAGTGTAATGTTCACTGTCTGAAGTGTAATGTACACTGTCTGAAGGGTTATGTACACTGTCTGAAGGGTTATGTACACTGTCTGAAGGGTTATGTACACTTTCTGAAGGGTTATGTACACTGTCTGAAGGGTTATGTACACT
>NW_018403338.1:4721-12354 GCF_002113885.1 Mizuhopecten yessoensis | reverse complement strand
GGTTATGTACACTGTCTGAAGGGTTATGTACACTGTCTGAAGGGTTATGTACATTTTCTGAAGGGCTATGTACACTGCCTGAAGAGTTATGTACACTGTTTGAAGGGTTATGTACGTTGCCTAAAGGTTTATGTACACTGTCTGAGGTGTTATTCATCACATTGCTTAAACACACATATACACTAACGGAAAAAAGACCATAATATTTGTTTTAAACAACAATATACTTTCATTACAACATACAGAAATGGACATGCGTAGACACTTTATTGTCGAGTCACAAGAAATGACCTCACATTTAAAAATAAATGTTCTAGCAATATGCACTCAAATAGGTTTAAAAATATCTCCAGATCATATTAAAACATTATAGAGTAGGAAATGATAAATAAATCGTATATTGAGTTTCTACTTACACATAAACAGGACAGCTTCTAGAAGAAACTGCAGTTTAGAATGTCCAAGGTGATGACATATCCTGCACAGACATGGGAATGTTCAGGTTGGATAATGTCTTTTTCACAACACTCCGCTTACACATAAATGTGACAAAGTACATGGAACGGCATTTGTTCTTTTCGCCTACTACACCATACAGGTAAGAGTGAAGCCACAACTGTAAGCGTTACAGTTCTCGGTTTGTAATTATAGTGTTTTTTAAAGTCAAGTATTATCATTTGTTCTCACTCACCGTCATGAACACGGTAGCCTTATAGGAAAACACTTCCTGTATTGACAGGTTTGGGTTTAACAGACCATGTCGTGTCCCATCCTGTTCTATATTAGGTAAACAAAACAGGTTTTAGTCTGTGTAAGCCACACGGGTACGTCACAATGACAAGGGCATCAACAAAACACATATGTGTATCCAACATGTATGATTACCTGTTACTTCATCCTTATCAATATGTCGAATCACTATCATCTGTCATATTTGTAACTCTCGCGTAAATGTGTATGTGACAATGTTTTTGTGTAAAAGTTTATTCTACTGTTTAGGCCTTTGTCGACAAGGAAGGAAGACACATATTAACTATATGCTATTTAGAGAGTGTTGTGACCGATAAATGTGTATAACTCCAATGATTTGTTTAGTAATAGTTAACTTCGATTAAAATGTTCTAAAGGTCTCTATCAGCAGCTTTAATCTATTGATTTCACCAGAGAAATTACCAACGATCAACAGTATTATTTCTTTACTGGTGAATATCATTATCATAACAGAAAGTAAATCTACTTTAAAACAAATAAGCGAATAGCTTTTCCTCAGTCACTTTGGAAGAAAAGAATGATATAAATTTATAAGCATAATCATTCATATTATTTGGATAGGTAGCAACAAAAAAGTGCTGATGTATACCCTCACAGGTGGAAACTAAAATGTGGAACAATCAAATTTACCTTAGTTTAGATTAATTTCTCTGTCAATTTAGGAGACATGGTTACTGTAAATTTCAACAACACTATTAGTATTATAGATGGCAAGTTACATCAATCGTCAAGAAGAATAATTTTAACACATATAGGGGGAATAACTGTCTTTAAATCTCTTTTTATTACAAAAATGAATCACCTGTTTATATCTCTCCCTAAAGACATAATTCAATCATTGAACACAAAATTGTATACTTTTATCTGGAAACCAATTATTAGAATAAAACCCTCAACAATTGTTCAAGACCATAGTGAGGGTGGACTCGAAAAGATTGATTTAGAAAACTTTATAAATGGACTTAAAATTACATGGATAAGAAGATTTCTTCTTTCTGAAAACAATGAATGGCTAAACTTGTTTGGGGAAGTTTGTAAACCTAAACAAATAGTAGAAATAGGCATTGAATACATTAAAAGTATTCATACAGAAAATCAAATTTTGGAAAGATGTTTTTGAAGCATGGACCAAAGTGGCAGAAATGAAAAATATTAAATATGTTGATGACCTTTTAAAATCGCCAATATGGTACAATATAAATTGTAAGATTAATAATGACCACTTTTTCTATAGTAAATGGTATTAACAAAATGTAGTTTGTGTTGGAAATATAATGCAAATGAATTGGTTCTTTTTAAGCTATACAGATTTTAAAGAGAAGTATAATGTTACCACTGGAAATTGTCTACAACACAGAAGCATTTGCAAATCAATTAAATCAGGTATGAGAGATAATGATATAAGTTCAAATAATACCTTTATTGATTGACCATTTATACCCTTTCATTTATAATATTAAAAAGAAAAAAAGGATGTAGAGATATGATCAACACCCTCAGTAATAGAAGAAACCTTACTAATACAGTAAAAGTAAAATGGCTATCTAACCAATTTTCTCCGCTGTTAACTGGAGATCTAGTTTCTCTCTCCCTTTCAAAACAAGAAACGGAAACGGTAGCATTCATTGGTTCATTTTCAGGCTTCTTTCAGGAATACTTCCACTTAATCATTATTTGAAAATAATTGGAATCAATAAATGTGATTTATTTAATTTATGCCAAGAAAGCAAAGAAACTATAGAACATCTTTTTTACCAGTGTCAAATAACGAATTACTTCTGGCAGGACATACGTAGTTGGATATACATAAAAACTGACAAAGCATTCGAAATAAAGGAAGATATTATACTCTTTGGCAAAACATTTGAATTCCAAAAAATCCATTTCAACTAATATCGTCATGATTCATGCAAAATTCGTCATCTACTTTAGCGCCAGAAAGAAGAGAAACCCTAGTATGACTGAATTTTAAAAAAAATACTTATTTAATGTACATGCTATTGACAAGGTAATAGCCCAAGGGAGGGGTGAAATTGAGACCTTTGAAAAAACACGGGAATCATGGTCGAATATTTCCATATCCTAAAGCTAAAAGTGTTACAAGCCTATAATATCTTTATTTAAATCTTCTATGGATAAAAAAATGAATAAACCTAGCTGACACCCGAGAATACTCCAGAACTATATAATATATATAACAAACATACAAGTACTTATAGTATTGAATATTATAATTTATTTATGTTTATATATATAGGTATATGATATTCTATATGCAAAATGCCGTGAGATGAAACTGATGATTGACATATAATCTTATAAAATTAAAAAGAAATCACATGAAATATAGCTTTCTGTATGCATATTTTTGTTTTTGATTGTTTGTGAATATTTATGTATGTATGTACGGATGGATACACTTGCATATTCTTAGGCATGGATATATGTGTATGGGTGTATGCACGCATGTGTATATATATGGTTGTGCATGCATATATGTGGGTGTATGCATGTGTGTACATATGGTTGTGCATGTATATATGTGGGTGTATGCATGTGTGTATATATGTATGTGTGCATGCTTTGTATGCATGTATGCGTGTATTGCTGTGTTTGCATGTATGGTATGTAGGTATGTTTACATTCTCGATATACAAATGAATTGATGACTCCCCTTGTTATAATGCTGTTTAGTAATGAAACAGTTTAGAGGTCAAAAGTGACACATAATGAAGTATCCATTGTAGTTTGCGTTATTGCATAAATTACAATGTTTTGATTTGTGTAATGTATGTATGTATGTATGTATGTGTGTATGTATGTATGTATGTATGTATGTATGTATGTATGTATGTATGTGTATGTGTATGTGTATGCATGTATGTATGTATGTATGTATGTATGTATGTATGTATGTATGTACCCATATCACATGATGAAAGGGATGAGGATCACCGGATGAAAGGGATGAGGGTCACATGATGAAAGGGATGAGGGTCACATGATAAAAGGGATGGGGGTCACATGATGAAAGGGATGGGGGTCACATGATGAAAGGGAGGGTCACATGATGAAAGGGAAGGGGGTCACATGATGAAAAGGATCGGGGTCACATGATGAAAGGGATCGGGGTCACATGATGAAAGGGATGGGGATATGTATGTATGTATGTGTGTATGTATGTATGTATGTACCCATATCACATGATGAAAGGGATGAGGGTCAGATGATGAAAGGGATGGGGGAACATGGTGAAAGGTAAGGGGGTCACATGATGAACGGGATGGGGGTCACATGATCAAAGGGTGGAGGGCCAAAGGTTAAAGGGAAGGGGGGCACATGATGAAAAGGATCGGGGGCACATGATGAAAGGGATGGGTGTCACATGATGAAAGGGATGAGGGTCAGATGATGAAAGGGATGGGGGGCACATGGTGAAAGGGAAGGGGGTCACATGAGGAAAGGGATGGGGGTCACATGATGAAAGGGATCGGGGTCACATGATGAAAAGGATCGGGATCACATGATGAAGGGGAAGCGGGTTACATGATGAATGGGATGGGGGTCACATGATCAAAGGGATGGAGGTCAAATGATGAAAGGAAAGGGGGTCACATGATAAAATGGAAGTGGGTCACATGATGAAAGGGATGTGGGTCACATGATGAAAGGGATGGGGGTCACATGATGAAAGGGATGAGTGTCAGATGATGAAAGGGAACGGGACCACATGATGAAAAGGAAGGGGGTCACAAGATGAAAGGCATGGGGCTCACATGGTGAAAGGTAAGGGGGTCACATGATGAAAGGATAGGGGATCACATGATGAAACAGATGGGGGTCACATGATGAAGGGGAATGGGGTAACATAATGAAAGAGATGTGGGTCACATGATGAAAGGGATGTTGGTCAAATGATGAAAGGAAAGCGGGTCACATAATAAAATGGAAGGGGTTCACATGATGAAAGGGAGGGTCACATGATAAAAGGGATGAGGGTCACATGATGAAAGGGATGAGAGTCACATGATGAAAGGGATGTTGGTCAAATGATGAAAGGAAAGCGGGTCACATGATAAAATGGAAGGGGTTCACATGATGAAAGGGAGGGTCACATGATAAAAGGGATGAGGGTCACATGATGAAAGGGATGTGGGTCACATGATAAAAGGGAAGGGGGTCACATGAAGAAAGGGATGTGGGTCACATCATGAAAGGGATGGGGGTCACATGATGAAAGGGATAAGTGTCCCATGATAAAAGGGATGGGGGTTACATGATGAAAGGGATGGGGGTCACATGATGGAAGGGAAGAGGTCACATGATGAAAGGATGGGGGATCACATAATGAAAGAGATGGGGGTCACATGATGAAAGAGATTGGGGTCACATGATGAAAGAGATTGGGGTCACATGATGAAAGGGATGGGGTTCACATTATATAACGGAAGAGGGTCACATGATGAAAGGGATGGGGTCACATGATTAAGGGGAAGGGGGTTACATGATGAAAGGGAAGGGGATCGCATGATGAAATGGAAGGGGGTCACATGTTGAAAGGGAACGGGGTCACATGATTAAAGGGATTGGGTCACATGATGAAAGGGAAGGGGGTCACATGATGAAAGGGAAGGGGTCACATGATGAAAGGGATGGGGATCACATGATTAAAGGGATGGGGGTCCCATGATGAAAGGGAAGGGGGTCACATGATGAAAGGGAAGGGGGTCACATGATGAAAGGAATGGGGGTCACATGATGAAAGGGATGGCGGTCACATGATGAAAGGGATTGGGGTATGGGTGGAGGGCCATGTATACATCTTGTAAACACACACGTTGGACAGCTGTTACAATATGCAAATACACTGGTGTGCACTTCTAGACTGAAAGTTTGACAATCAGCCACTGGACTAGTCAGTGTGAAATGCTCTACTATTTCATACAGGTTTACCAATCTTATACTGTGACGAGGTAGTCAGTGTGAAATGCTCTACTATTCCATACAGGTTTACCAATCTTACACTGTGACAAGGTAGTCAGTGTGAAATGCTCTACTATTCCATACAGGTTTACCAATCTTACACTGTGACAAGGTAGTCAGTTTGAAATGCTCTACTATTCCATAAAGGTTTACCAATCTTACACTGTGACGAGGAAGTCAGTGTGAAATGCTCTACTATTCCATACAGGTTTACCAATCTTACACTGTGACAAGGTAGTCAGTTTGAAATGCTCTACTATTCCATAAAGGTTTACCAATCTTACACTGTGACGAGGAAGTCAGTGTGAAATGCTCTACTATTCCATACAGGTTTACCAAGCTTACACTGTGACGATGTAGGCAGTGTGAATTGCTCTACTACTTCCACACGGGTTTACCAATCTTACACTGTGACGAGGCAGTCAGTGTGAAATACTCTACTATTCCATACAGGTTTACCAATCTTACACTGTGACAAGGTAGTCAGTTTGAAATGCTCTACTATTCCATAAAGGTTTACCAATCTTACACTGTGACGAGGAAGTCAGTGTGAAATGCCCTACTATTTCATACAGGTTTACCAATATTACACTGTGACGTGGTAGTCAGTGTGAAATGCTCTACTATTCCATAAAGGTTTACCAATCTTACACTGTGACGAGGAAGTCAGTGTGAAATGCTCTACTATTCCATACAGGTTTACCAATCTTACACTGTGACAAGGTAGTCAGTTTGAAATGCTCTACTATTCCATAAAGGTTTACCAATCTTACACTGTGACGAGGAAGTCAGTGTGAAATGCTCTACTATTCCATACAGGTTTACCAATCTTACACTGTGACAAGGTAGTCAGTGTGAAATGCTCTACTATTCCATACAGGTTTACCAATCTTACACTGTGACAAGGTAGTCAGTTTGAAATGCTCTACTATTCCATAAAGGTTTACCAATCTTACACTGTGACGAGGTAGTCAGTGTGAAATGCCCTACTATTTCATACAGGTTTACCAATATTACACTGTGACGTGGTAGTCAGTGTGAAATGCTCTACTATTCCATACAGGTTTACCAATCTTACACTGTGACGAGGTAGTCAGTGTGAAATGCTCTGCCATTTCCATACAGGTTTACCAATCTTTCACTGTGACGAGGTAGTCAGTGTGAAATACTCTACTATTTCATACAGGTTTACCAATCTTACACTCTGATGAGGTAGTCAGTGTGAAATGCTCTACTATTCCATACAGATTTACCAATCTTACTCTGTAACGAGGTTAAGAATCCAGCAAATTGGAGACGCATTGGGATTTTATCTTTTTCACTTTTTAAATATCATTTTAGTGTCAATTCTCATCAAAGGTCCTTATCTGCATGGACCTAATTTCAATCTTTTGTTCTCCAATACTCTTTCCGTCTGTGTCCTTTCATTTATCTGCTCTCTATATCTCCGTTGTAGTAAATTTATTTATGAATGTTTGCATGGTCGTAGACCTACAACATTAACATAAATAATCTTGACCATTTTATAAGTCCACAAAAAATAATAGAATACATTTACAATTAAACTGTTTATTGATTCTGTATCAAATTACATCTATCATTAATGATACAATGCTTATGTACTCTTCCATTTGAAATTGTTCATCACTGGAATCGTTTTTAAACATATAACGGACAACCAAAGCAAATTAAATGTACTTCCTAAATCAATGTAGTATGGCCGACAATTGAATGTCACTTATATGATGATCCAATAAATATGGTTGATGTGACTGACTTTTATAACTGTTTCATGTCATAAATTACAAACAGAAAAACTGCGGGATGGGGACCATAATAATGTATACAACCTAGAATAGGTTTTAGCGTTATCTGCATT
>NW_018403338.1:2825-3203 GCF_002113885.1 Mizuhopecten yessoensis | reverse complement strand
TAATTAACACAGCAGTCCGAACACTGCCTTATTGCAGCCCTGGGTCAACTCTACACCACAAACTGGTCATATCTGGATCTGTAAGAAAAGTAGAATATTACTTTCTGCATTTTTAACCGAGACATATAAAGAATTATATATTGTTGCTTTTTTGTACAACATATCGCCAATCTTGAGCTCTGGTTTGTTCACTTCGGTCACGCACTGCTTTCCTTATCTACATCTCTGGAGTTTGATTTACAACCAACAAATAATATACTCGCAAACAATAATAACTCATTGACTTAAGGCCATATTATTTGCAATTACTTTCAATTTGAATAAGAGGCCTAATGGTCCTGTAATGCTCACATACTATTCATTTTACAAAGACGACCA
>NW_018403338.1:415-1274 GCF_002113885.1 Mizuhopecten yessoensis | reverse complement strand
ATATTGTAAAAGCTGTCCAATCGTGTGTGTTTACAAGAAGTATACTTGGCCCTCCACCCAAACCCCCATCCCTTTTATCTTATGTGACCCCCATCCCTTAACATAACATATATATACAATTTATACATTTAATACAATTATCATATACATGTATCAATACAACTTTGAGAAATTCGCAGGAGCTGTCTTATCAGCCGTTAACTATAAGTCGTATGCGACCTGGCTAATATCTCCCTATGTGTGTATGCCTGCGTGTGTGTGCTGGAGATGTATTGTTTTCAATGTTGTGCGTTGTGAGGATGGAATACTATGGGATAAAAGTATGGGAACAATGTACACAGGTCAAGGTCATACTGGTTCGAATATCAGAAAATAAATCTTTATTGGGGGCACATTAAACTTGTGCTAATGTCATGTCAGCGTTCCACAGGGGTCAGTTCTAGGGTCTTACTTATCTTTACATGCATTCTAAAATAACTGTAGTGAGGCATAGCATTGATTAATATGCTGACATTACCTCTTTAACTGTAATTAAAAATAAAAACTGGAGTCATCAAATGAACACCTAACTGAGGATTCCAAGAAAATAAAATGTACATCTATCAAATAGGATTTCAATTCAATATTTATCAAAAACGAAACTTGTATTTCTACCGCAAATTACATACTGAGTGAAATGTCAAGAATAAATAAATGCGTCGTTTAATCTCNGAAAGGGAAGGGGGTCACATGATGAAAGGGATGGGGGTCACATGAGGAAAAGGATGGGGTTACATGATGAAAGGGATGGGGTCGCATGATAAAAGGGATGGGGGTCCTATGATGAAAGGGAAGGGGGTCACATGATGAAATGGAGTGT
>NW_018403338.1:0-100 GCF_002113885.1 Mizuhopecten yessoensis | reverse complement strand
GGGGGTCACATGATGAAAGGGATGGGGGTCACATGATTAAAGGGATCGGGGTCAAATGATGAAGGGGAAGCGGGTTACATGATGAATGGGATGGGGGTCA
>NW_018403337.1:3306-3466 GCF_002113885.1 Mizuhopecten yessoensis | reverse complement strand
TACTTGTGTATTCTGTGTGGGTGGTGATATCAAGCTCTAGTCTGTAGTAGCGATGTACTTGTGTATTCTGTGTGAGTGGTAGCATCAAGCTCTAGGCTGTCGTGGCGATGTACTTGTGTACTCTGTGTGAGTGGTAGTATCAAGCTCTAGTCTGTCGTGA
>NW_018403337.1:0-100 GCF_002113885.1 Mizuhopecten yessoensis | reverse complement strand
TCAAGCTCTAGTCTGTCGTGGAGCTGTACTTGTGTATTCTGTGTGAGTGGTAGTATCAAGCTCTAGTCTGTCGTGGAGCTGTACTTGTGTATTCTGTGTG
>NW_018403336.1:9071-9398 GCF_002113885.1 Mizuhopecten yessoensis | reverse complement strand
ATCTTTAAAATCATACAAAACTTTTGCCTACAAGATTTATTTTTAGTTTTAAATAGTATTTCACGTAAACGCTGCCAGAATATATTCCAGCTATAACGGTAAATCTTAGGGACTGATAGTCCACTAGTATAATCAACGTCCTTGTGACGTAGAATAATCATTTAAACTTAAGAATCACCTTTAAGAAAACTTTTAAAAGTCGAAAGAAAAAAGAAAGACGAAGGATAATTTTGCCATGATATATGGGCTGTAGTATTAATTATAGATTTAGACTTGATATGTGATGATGATTTTGATACAAGTTAGACTTTATAAACATGGATATAA
>NW_018403336.1:3749-5325 GCF_002113885.1 Mizuhopecten yessoensis | reverse complement strand
TGCGTATAACTGAAGGCTTTGTGTATTAAAAACGCATTCATACAAGTGTAAATGCAATGTAATAAAAATTATATCATAATTCCGGTTCATCTATGATACTTTTACTTTAAATGTTTCTCAGAGAAACAAGAATTATTAGAAGATTTTAAATAAAGTGACATAATAAAGCGACGCATCCTTTACAATTACGTGTATTTGCAACAGTTCTATTGTTTATAATATAATACAAGAACAATCAAAACAATATTTACATATTGCACACAGTTTTAAAATTATGAAAGGTCTTTCATGTCGAAAAGCTACACATTACATTAGTTTAACGAGGTAAATGAGGCGTTAGTCGTTAAAAACGTATTTTATCTCGTTTTTGACTAGATAAAACCTTTCATATGCTTATCAAACGTGCATTTGTACGGAAAACGTATCAAATAAACATGCATATATTTAAACGTGTCGTCTTTGTTACGTGTTATATCTGTCTCCGTGGGTTTTTTCTGTTATATACAATGATACCTTCAAATGGAGAACATGTAAATAAAACGTGTAACTTGGCTGCTAGTATATGTATTACTCCAATAGGTAGAGTACCTCACTATACTTAAAGACCTTCTCTCGGTGTGTAAGTACAGTATTGCTACAAAGGGTAACGTATCTATAGATCTATACCTAAAAACCTTCTACCGGTGTGTTAGTACAGTATTGCTCCAAGGGGTATAGTACCTACATATATATACCTAAAACCTTCTACTTGATTGTAAGTACAGTATTGCTCCAAGGGGTGTAGTACCTATCTATATATACCTAAAAACCTTCTAACGGTGTGTAAGTACAGTATTGCTCCAAGGGGTATAGTACCTACCCATATATGCCTAAAACCTTCTAACGGTGTGTAAGAACAGTATTGCTCCAAGGGGTGTAGTACCTACCCATATATACCTAAAACCTTCTACCGGTGTGTTAGTACAGTATTGCTCCAAGGGGTAAAGTACCTACCCATATATACCTAAAACCTTCTCTCGGTGTGTAAGTACAGTATTGCTCCAAGGGGTATAGTACCTATCTATATATACCTAAAATCTTCTAACGGTGTGTAAGTACAGTATTGCTCCAAGGGGTATAGTACCTATCTATATATACCTAAAACCTTCTCTCGGTGTGTAAGTACAGTAATGCTCCAAGGGGTATAGTACCTACCCATATATACCTAAAACCTTCTACCGGTGTGTTAGTGCAGTATTGCTCCAGGGGTGTAGTACATATCTATATATACCTAAAACCTTCTACCGGTGTGTTAGTACAGTATTGGTTCAAGGGGTATAGTACCTACCTACGTATATATACCTAAAACCTTCTACTTGTGTGTAAGTACAGTATTGCTCCAAGGGGTGTAATACATATCTATATATACCTAATGCTACCAGCCAAATCTTATGAATTTATTCCTTTTAGTTCTTGAGAACAAAGCCTACCCATATATACCTAAAATCTTCTACCGGTGTGTAAGTACAGTATTGTTCCAAGGGGTGAAGTACCTATCTATATATACCTAAAATCTTCTACCGGTGTGTAAGTACAA
>NW_018403336.1:2849-3381 GCF_002113885.1 Mizuhopecten yessoensis | reverse complement strand
GTATAGTACCTACCTATATATACCTCAAACTTTCTACCGGTGTGTAAGTACAGTATTGCTTCAATTGGTAGAGTACCTATCCATATATACCTAAAACCTTCTACCGGTGTGTTAGAACAGTATTGGTCCAAGGGGTGTAGTTCCTATCTATCTATACCTAAAACCTTCTATCTCGTATTTGTCACGCAAACGCTGATGTTGTTAAGGCTGTTTGTCAGTCGGTAGAGGCTGATTACCCCATCCCAGAAAGTGTTATTTCTGACAGTGTCACTTATGTGGCCACTGAATTTTCACAGTCGGTTGGCACCCTGGGTTCAGTAAGTTGGCGGAAAGAACACAGCGAAGACAGTGATATAGCGAGGGTTTGTGACCTTAAGCGTAGCGGTTTTCAGCCCAGGGGGAAAACACTCCAGGATGAATCTCCTTTTATACAGAGAATCCTGAGATCTTGGAAGAAATTTCGTTTACTGGACGGTGTACTCCATCGAACCGTTTCTCTTGACGGTCAGGAAATAAAGCAGCTTGTCCTGCC
>NW_018403336.1:1383-2452 GCF_002113885.1 Mizuhopecten yessoensis | reverse complement strand
ATTTCCTCGGTTTGGAGCGTTCCAAAGGTGGTTATGAGAACATATAAGTCATTACTGATCACTTCACTAGGTACGCGCAGGCAGTGCCTTGTCGGAATCAGACGGCTCATGTGACAGCGAAGGCTTTGTACGAACACTTCATTGCCATTTACAGCTTTCCTGAGCGTCTGCATAGTGACCAGGGACGTAACTTTGAAAGCAAAGTTATTAGGGAACTCTGTAAGCTTGCCAGAGTTGCCAAGTCCAGGACTACCCCATACCACCCTATGGGAAACGGTCAGGTAGAACGGTTTAACCGAACTCTACTGGCAATGCTCGGTACCCTTGAGCAGGACCAGAAAGCTGACTGGAAGTCTTATGTAGCGCCACTGGTCCAAGCCTATAATGCTACAAAAAACGACTCCACCGGGTACTCGCCCCNTTTGGGTGGCACCCTCGCCTGTCAGTTGACGCATTCTTTGGGACAGAGCCAAGGAGTGAGGGCGCAGCAGAACCAACCTCGTATGTCGGCAAGCTCAAAAATAGGATGGAACATGCCTATAAAGCTGCCCGCGCAGAAGCGTCTAAGAACGCTGCCCGAAACAAGGACCGTTATGATCAGACCATACGGGAATCTCGACTAGATGTGGGAGACCGTGTCTTAGTTAGGAAGGTCGGTCTCCAGGGTAAACACAAACTGGCTGACAAGTGGGAACAGGAACCCTATTTGGTTGTAAACATATCAGATAGTGATATTCCGGTATATAAGGTTAAGCCTGAATCGGGAAAGGGATGTACACGTACCCTGCACCGAAACATGCTGTTACTCTTTAACACTATGCCTTTAGATGTTCCCAGGGAATCGGGTCACTCAGCGAAACCCGGCCCGCGAGTTTCAGCCACGGTCGAGAACGAGGTGTCATCTTCCGCCGAGACGGACAGTAGTGATGACGATGCTTCTGTCCCTCCTCCACGTCCGAAGAGGCGTTTAAGAAAACAGAAGCTAGGTCCAGTCGAATCACATCGTGAGGTCATTTACCTTGATGAAACTCAACTCACAGTGAGTGATGATTCTGTCCATGCAATGGAG
>NW_018403336.1:0-100 GCF_002113885.1 Mizuhopecten yessoensis | reverse complement strand
GTATTGCTCCAAGGGGTATAGTACCTACGTATACATACCTAAAACTTTCTACCGTTGTGTAAGTACAGTATTGCTCCAAGGGGTATAGTACCTACGTATA
>NW_018403335.1:10061-10354 GCF_002113885.1 Mizuhopecten yessoensis | reverse complement strand
AATATAATTATAACAAGTATGTCCCACATCAAAGTAAGTCAAAACTAATATAATTATAACACGTATGTCTACATCAAAGTAAGTCGAAACTAATATAATTATAACAAGTATGTCCCACATCAAAGTAAGTCAAAACAAATATAATTATAACAAGTATGTTCACATCAAAGTCAGTCGAAACTAATATAATTATAACAAGTATGTCCCACATCACAGTAAGTCGAAACTAATATAATTATAGCAAGTATGTCCCACATCAAAGTAAGTCGAAACTAACATAATTATAACAAGTT
>NW_018403335.1:5282-5549 GCF_002113885.1 Mizuhopecten yessoensis | reverse complement strand
AAGTAAGTCGAAACTAATATAATTAAAACAAGTATGTCCCACATCCAAGTAAATCGAAACTAATATAATTATAGCAAGTATGTCCCACATCAAAGTAAGTCGAAACTAATATAATTATAACAAGTATGTCCACATCAAAGTAAGTCGAAACCAATATAAANTCCATTGTATAACCACATGTAAGGCATGGTGGCTTATAGTTCCATGCTATAAACACATGTAAGGCACGGTGGCATATAGCTTCATTGTATATTCACATGTAAGGCC
>NW_018403335.1:233-4136 GCF_002113885.1 Mizuhopecten yessoensis | reverse complement strand
ATATAGCTTCATTGTATACCCACATGTAAGGCACGGCGGCATATAACTCCTTTGTATACCCACATGTAAGTCACGGCGGAATATAGCTCCATTTTATACCCACATGTAAGGCACGGTGGCATATAGCTCGATTGTATACCCACATGTAAGGCACGGCGGCATATAGCTTCATTGTATACCCACATGTAAGTCACAGTGGCATATAGCTCCGTTGTATACCCACATGTAAGACACGGTGGCATATAACTCCATTGTATNATATAAACAAATGTAAGGCACGGTGTCATATAGCTCCATTGTATAACCACATGTAAGGCACGGAGGCGTATAGCTCCATTGTATACCCGTGTGTTTCTAGTCATATAATGGATAGTATGATGCTATAAATGAATCAGTGAATGACGTCACTGTCGATATGATATTGTGACGTCATAATAAGATGACTCCGTAACAACCTTACAGACAGCATGGCTGTGTTGGTTTCCAGGCTGACCACTCGTAAGTGATTTTAGCCATTCAGTAGGTATGAACGAGCGTCATGATGCCTTGTACAGCCGAGCGCGAGGTGTTCTCAACCAGAACCTCAAACGGCTCTGGTTTAAGGTCAATCCTTATTTGGAGAAGAAAGAGACGCTGGACGCACACCCAGAGTCGCCCACACGTTTTATCCCGCCTCTGCAGTCCACTGTACTGACCGAGAGTTTACTGGACAAGGACACGCTGGAGCATAGGGAGCTGGAAATAGGTAGGCTGAATTGTAAGGTGAAACTGACTAATATGGATGATACAATCATTTAACTGCCATTTCTGTAATAAAACTACTGTCGAAACGTTCCACAAAGTCCAAAAAAGAGTTTCGTTTATAACATTTAAGGTTATAAAAAGGAAATTAAGCAGTTCCTGAAATCATCATGGCTGACTATTTGCCCTAAAATAAAAATCTTATATATTTGATTATTTCCATTGGTTGTAGAGTGAGTTAATCGGCCCCCGGCAGTAAACATGATGTATTATAAATCGGCCCGAGCGGCCCCCGCTTATTAACATGATGTATAAATCGGCCCGATCCGCCCCCCGGTATTAACAAGACACCCCCCGCCCCCCCCCCCCCCCCCATGTAAATCGATCCCCGGGTAATTAACACGACATGTAAATGTAGTCCCCGAGCCAGGGTCACTCCCTAGTAATGTAGGCCCCGAGCCAGGGGCAGTAAACATGATGTATTATAAATCGGCCCGAGCGGCCCCCGGTAGTTAACATGATGTTATATATAAATCGGCCCGATCGGCCCCCGGCAGTTAACATGATGTATAAATCGGCCCGATCGGCCCCCGGTTATTAACAAGACACCCCCGTCCACCCCCCACCCCCCCATGTAAATCGATCCCCGGGTAATTAACACGACATGTAAATGTAGTCCCCGAGCCGGGGTCACTCCCTAGTAATGTAGTCCCCGAGCCGGGGTCACTCCCTAGTGATGCAGTCCCCGCGCCGGGGTCACTGCCTAGTAATGTAGTCCCCGAGCCTGGGTCACTCCCTAGTAATGTAGTCCCCGAGCCGGGGTCACTGCCTAGTAATGTATTTCCCGAGCCGGGGTCACTCCCTAGTAATGTAGTCCCCGAGCCGGGGTCACTCCCTAGTAATGTAGTCCCCGAGCCGGGGTCACTCCCTAGTAATGTAGTCCCCGAGCCGGGGTCACTGCCCAGTAATGTAGTCCCCGAGCCGGGGTCACTCCCTAGTAATGCAGTCCCCGAGCCAGGGTCACTCCCCAGTAATGTAGTCCCCGAGCCGGGGTCACTCCCTAATAATATAGTCCCCGAGCCAGGGTCACTGCCTAGTAATGTAGTCACCGAGCCGGGGTCACTTGGTTTCCTATGTGGGATAAAACAAAATGTGTCAATCCCTTCGTGATCGGCAGATTCTTAAGCTACCAAACACGAGGCTTGTTAAGAAACTTGCGTCAGGGGTCGAGATGACCTGTCTCATCTCAAGGTGGTGAATGGTTCTCTTACCCTGGTGATCCTATCAGATACATAATGCAATGATGACGTTACAGACTCATTATTGACGTGACGTCTTACAATTGTTATCAATTGGGGAATCCCCCGTCTCAACCCTAGGGGGAAGATTCTTAAGTTGCCAAACACGAGGCTTTGTCGAGTGTTTGACAACTTAAGAATCTTTCCCAGAGGGTTTTGATTCCCAATCTCACCTCAAGGGCATGAACATGTTTATTATCCTTTCTGGTTAAGGAATTTCTGTATACTATTTTTTTTGTTCTCGAGATGCATACCGCTAATAATCCATAAACTGTCTGGGGAAAATATATGCAATATTGTAAATTATTCCATTGAAATTTGCCTAGGAGGATTCTGGGCTTTCCTGTACTCCGACAAATGGCGGGGTCACTGCTCTGTCCGGGTGACGGAGGGACAGTTGCTGGAGACTATGATGGCTACTCTTCATCAGCTGGAAAATGATGGCGAGGTGATCCATAAAAACACACATGCGTACGCCCGGAATGAGCGCGAGAGGCGGGGCTGTTATAGGCTGGCGAATCAGGAGGTAACCAGCACCAGCAATCTCCATCTGGGGAAATTACAATATACGGCATTCATAGAGATTGAAAGTCGTTTTTTAACAATTGTTTTATATAAAAAATACGAAAAGTACACATTTTATGTTGCTATGGAAATTATTACGCAAAGCAAATATATTATTGATTAAAAATCATTCATTCTTAACTTTTCTATAAAACTATTTCATAACTATGCTTAAACCCAAAAAAGAATTAGTTGAAAATTATCTCAATATATTGTCATTTCAAAATAATATTGCAATGTAGTATTACTAGGAAAGTATTACAATGTATTGGTATTGTATCACTGCTATTTACCAGTATTATTTTTTCATACAATGGTTACACACGACATGTATTTCGTACAAGCTCTCGCAGAATATTAGGGTGTATACATTTGTGACGGTAAACCAACCAATCAGCGGATATGCATCATCACAACGACCGACAATATAAAATAATTTTATGTAATCTTCAGTTGCTAGCGTTCAATATAACATTACACGTTTTACCCGGGTGGTCGGGTAGTTCAGTGGATAGCGCACTCGCTTTCACCAAGGCGACCGGGTTTCGATTCCCCGGTCGGACGTGAAAATGTATGGGGTCACCTGCCCGATCACGTGGGCTTTCTCCAGGTACTCCGGTTTCCTCCCATAAGGAAACCCCCGCGCGCTAACATCAGGGCCAACAAGTGTGATTAATATATGTTGAAATAACTTGTTTCATAATTGTTGTAAAATAAATATAGTTTTAAAATATATATATTCCGCCTGAAGAAGCCCTAGAAGGCAGAAAGGCCTAGCGGACGATCTAAATGATTTTTGTTTTATTCTATATTTTCCTTCGCAAGGACTTATTTATTTATTATCTACTATATATATATATATATAGTAGTAGGCCCTGTGCCGAGTTCACATGTTTGAGCTTGTTTCAGGGATGTGATACGGTGCAAGAGACCCTTCTCTTGGAGTTTACATACTATGGTCGTCGAAAGCCACGGTCTCCAAATAGTACGTCCGATTCCAGTAGTTGTTACCCAGGTAACGGAAGTACCACCAGCACCACGTGGCCGACTCCATCTCCTTCCTGTCCCTCTAGCACCGAAACTTACACCGCATTCACAAACTACACAGCAGACTCACCGAAGTCACAAGGTAAGTCGAAACTAATATAAGTATAGCAAGTATGTCCACATCAAAGTAAGTCGAAACTAATATAATTATAACAAATATGTCTCACATCAAAGTAAGTCGAAACTAATATAATTATAACAAGAATCTCGCACATTAAAGTCAGTCGAACCTAATAAAATTATAACAAGTATG
>NW_018403335.1:0-100 GCF_002113885.1 Mizuhopecten yessoensis | reverse complement strand
AAGTCGAAACTAATATAATTATAACAAGTATGTCGCACATTAAAGTCAGTCGAACCTAATATAATTATAACACGTATGTCCACATCAAAGTAAGTCGAAA